>NC_059197.1:49753282-49888282 GCF_020615455.1 Coregonus clupeaformis | reverse complement strand
TCCATAGAGTGGTCATATTAGTGTGTAGCCCAAACTGTTCAGACGCTACAGACAGATGTTGGCAAATCGGCGGTACCAACTTCAGACGAGTCCTGTGAGCTTGTGGGGGTCGTAGAGCAAAACCACCGACATGTACGTGTTCGTGAGATTCTCACATTTCCATAGAGGGGTCATACCGTAGGCCAAACCGTTCGGACCCTACAGATGTTTTTGTGAGAAGACAGATTTTCGGGATGTCTCATGGTCTGACAAACACCACTGTAGCTCTGTCACCTTTCACCGCAGATGTGGAAGGCCGATATCGGCGGATGTGGTGGATTGAGACGCAGCCCATTAAAAAAAAACGGATAGAGTTTAAGAGCGTTGGGCCAGTAACCGAAAGGTCGCCGATTCAAATCCCCGAGCTGGCAAGGTGGAAAAATCTGCCGTTCTGACCCTTGAGCAAGGCAGTTAACCCCCAACAACAACTGCTCCCCGGGCGCCGATGACTTGGACTTCGATTAAGGCAGACCCCCGCACCTCTCTGATTCAGAGGGGTTGGGTTAAATAAGGAAGGCACATTTCGGTTGAATGCATTCAGTTGTACAACTGACTAGGTATCCCCTTTTCCCTTCTTTTCAGGAATAATATGCCACTCTGAAAAAAAGTGGCACTAACATATGTCCCATATTGCATCCAGTCCCATTTAGAGTGGACAGTCCTTTGCGCGTGTATAGCTAGGTTACTTTAAGTACAAATCATAAGTTACAATACACATCCCATAGCTTGATTTGCAGTGCGTATAAAAGCCTAACCACCATGATGCCCTGTAAATGAACATTCAAGAACAACTCTGACAGTGCAGATGGACAGTTCAAGGTTAATCATGTCTGGATTGTGGCATTGCCACAGTGCTTTATGGGTGCGATAATGCTAAAAACATTCATTAGCTGGTCTAACTCAAGTCTACTGAATGACATTCTTTAGTGTCCAAAACACATTAAAACAAACACACACCAAAATGAACTGGGGAAGAACTAGATATCCATGAGATTTGGGGAAAAGGAGGAACAGCAGCAGATCAAACCAGAAGTGTTCACTCAGCAGCAACTGGCTATCAGCAGTGCAAGTTAGCCATGTTCACCTGTGATAGCCTCTCTGACCAACTACGGAGCGGTAGTCGCCTGTCACGCCCATGTGACCTGCAAGGCAGACATCAGCACAGGTGACAGACTCTCCCTAATTTCCTCATAGACTGTCACACATCATTCAGACATCAACAGGCTCACAAAGCACCCTCTTTCCTACAGAGACCACTTCCAACCAGGCCTGCGTGTCACACAAAACTGAAACAAAAGATTACTATGTATAGGACTATTCATACTGTTAATATTGAAACAATTTTGACGTGTAATGCTGTGATTAGAAACGGACCCGTTCTGTCTGTGTGCAGGTCCATGTTGTTGTTGTTCCACACCACCCTCATAGGTGGCACCACCATGGTTCTCACAGGGGGATTGCTTGGCTCCTTCTGGGGGGCCATGCCATTCGTCCTCATGCTCAGGGATTGATGGCTGTGGTTGCCTAGGTAGCGGCTCCCCAGGTAGGGGCTGTGGCTCCGGCTGGAGTCCGAGGCAGGGGAACAGTCCACCGTCTCGCAGCCGCTCTCATGACCATCATCCTCAGACATGCTGAAAACAGACAAAAGCAATCAATAACAGAACTAAATGTCCATGTTTGCTACTGATGATCAAGACTGTGGCCACTCAGGCAAGTTTTAAAAAATTGTTAACGTTTAAAGGTGCAGTTTGGCAGTACCTGTTGGGCCTCTTGCAGGGGGATGGGCTGGACTGCACCGAGGCAGAGGAGCTGGTGCTCAGAGTGCTGTCTGGGCTGCTGAGGGAACACACCCTCTCCATATTCAGAGAGCTCTTACACGCCTCGCAGTCAGGGCTGCCTTTGAACCTGCAGGAGGAACCCTCCTCCCCGTCCGTGTCACTGCTGATGCTGATGACGCTGAGGGTGGGGCTGGGCAGGTCGTGGATAACCACAGACTCTCGCTGCTGGTGGGACATGTCTATCCTCTCCTCCTCCACTGGCTTACAGCAGCTCACCTCCTCCTCATGTCTTCTTTCCTGCTCAACCTCAACCTCCACCATGGGCCTCTCCCCACGGGAACCATCTCCTCCTCCTGTGTGACTAACACGGTCGGCCATCTTTGGAGAGCGGCACATTGAGATTTGGACGTTCCCGTTGTTTTGGGAGTAGTACATGCTCCTAATACGAAGTAGAGTAAAAGTAGTGAAGTTGTTCGTCAGTACATTTTAACACTGTTGTTTATGTAAGAACATGATCTGTGATTTGGTAGAACATTCACTTAAAGGGATACTTAAGGATTTTGGCAATGAGGCCCTTTATCTTCTTCCCCAGAGTCAAATGAACTCGTGGATATCGTTTTTATGTCTCTGCGTGTGGTTTGAAGGACTTACTCATTACGCTAACCCTAGTTAGCAACTACCTCCAACTTCCTTCATACTGGACACAGACATAAAAATGGTATCCACAAGTTCATCTGACTCTGGGGATGTACAGTGAGGGAAAAAAGTATTTGATCCCCTGCTGTTTTTGTACGTTTGCCCACTGACAAAGACATGATCAGTCTATACATTTTAATGGTAGGTTTATTTGAACAGTGAGAGACAGAATAACAACAACAAAATCCAGAAAAAAATGTCAAAAATGTTATCAATTGATTTGCATGTTAATGAGGGAAATAAGTATTTGACCCCACTGCAAAACATGACTTAGTACTTGGTGTCAAAACCCTTGTTGACAATCACAGAGGTCAGACATTTCTTGTAGTTGGCCACCAGGTTTACACACATCTCAGGAGGGATTTTGTTCCACTCCTCTTTGCAGATCTTCTCCAAGTCATTAAGGTTTCGAGGCTGACGTTTGGCAACTCGAACCTTCAGCTCCCTCCACAGATTTTCTATGGGATTAAGGTCTGGAGACTGACTAGGCCACTCCAGGACCTTAATGTGCCTCTTCTTGAGCCACTCCTTTGTTGCCTTGGCCGTGTGTTTTGGGTCATTGTCATGCTGGAATACCCATCCACGACCCATTTTCAATGCCCTGGCTGAGGGAAGGAGGTTCTCACCCAAGATTTGACGGTACATGGCCCTGTCCATCGTCCCTTTGATGCGGTGAAGTTGTCCTGTCCCCTTAGCAGAAAAACACCTCCAAAGCATAATGTTTCCACCTCCATGTTTGACGGTGGGGATGGTGTTCTTGGGGTCATAGGCACCATTCCTCCTCCTCCAAACACGGCGAGTTGAGTTGATGCCAAAGAGCTCGATTTTGGTCTCATCTGACCACAACACTTTCACCCAGTTCTCCTCTGAATCATTCAGATGTTCATTGGCAAACTTCAGACGGCCCTGTATATGTGCTTTCTTGAGGAGGGGGACCTTGCGGGCGCTGCAGGATTTCAGTCCTTCACGGCGTAGTGTGTTAACAATTGTTTTCTTGGTGACTATGGTCCCAGCTGCCTTGACATCATTGACAAGATCCTCATGTGTAGTTCTGGGCTGATTCCTCACTGTTCTCATGATCATTGCAACTCCACGAGGTGAGATCTTGCATGGAGCCCCAGGCCGAGGGAGATTGACAGTTATTTTGTGTTTCTTCCGTTTGCGAATAATCGCACCAACTGTTGTCACCTTCTCACCAAGCTGCTTGGCGATGGTCTTGTAGCCCATTCCAGCCTTGTGTAGGTCTACAATCTTGTCCCTGACATCCTTGGAGAGCTCTTCGGTCTTGGCCATGGTGGAGAGTTTGGAATCTGATTGATTGATTGCTTCTGTGGACAGGTGTCTTTTATACAGGTAACAAACTGAGATTAGGAGCACTCCCTTTAAGAGTGTGCTCCTAATCTCAGCTCGTCACCTGTATAAAAGACACCTGGGAGCCAGAAATCTTTCTGATTGAGAGGGGGTCAAATACTTATTTCCCTCATTAAAATGCAAATCAATTTATAACATTTTTGACATGCGTTTTTCTGGATTTTTTTGTTGTTATTCTGTCTCTCACTGTTCAAATAAACCTACCATTAACATTATAGACTGATCATTTCTTTGTCAGTGGGCAAACGTACAAAATCAGCAGGGGATCAAATACTTTTTTCCCTTACTGTAGATAAAGGGCCTCGTTGCCAAAATCCCAAAGTATTATCCCTTTGAAGCTGCAATATGTAACTTTTTGGGCAACCCGACCAAATTCACATAGAAATGTAAGCTATAGCTCCGTCATTCTCATTGAAAGCAAGTCTAAGAAGCGGTAGATCTGTTCCATGTGCGCTATTTCTATGCTTCCCGTTAAGTTTTGTTTTTGAGTCTTTTACTTTCGGTTTTGTACACCAGCTTCAAAACAGCTGAAAATACAATATTTTTGGTTATATATTTAACAGCGGTTTAGATGGCACAATGATTCTCTACACTATACTTGTTTATTTTGTCACAATCTGAAATTAGGCAAACTATTCACATTTTTGCAACCAGGAACTGACAGAGCGCTTTCTGCATTGTGCACCTTTAACTTCCAGGTGACAAATAAACTGATTAGATTTTGATTTGAGTAAAATCTATCATTTATCAAACCAGGCACAATGAATTTGGGTCAATTCAACAACAGCATTGATTTGCCATAGACCCTGTATGTGACTGGAGTGTGGAGGAGAAGCGTTGGGCTGACAGAGGGCATCTCACCGGTTCTGACTGGGCCGGTTCCTATTGTTGGCGTGCGGCTGTGGCCACACCACGTGTGCAATGCCAATGTTGATTGGTTGTGGACCGGGCATGGTCATTTGGTTGGTTAGAAGAGGCTGCATCATGTTGCTGTAATGGTTGCTGTGTTGCCTAACTTTCCTTTAAAAAGGCAAAACAACATGATATAAGTTTATCTCCACAATGTGAAGAAAGGGGCAAGTGAAGTACGTCTTAAAAAGGTAACTCCTCTGGTGAACTAACTCACCCCCAGTCACTGAGCCTCTGTGGGCCACCCACAGTATCAGAAGCCATAGTGGTGGGAGGGGGAGCCACTTGCTGCCAGGCTTGTACCAGGATCTGCTGGCCTCTACTTGACCACGGTTCCTGCAAAGGACAAAGACAGGAATCATTAGTGCACCATAAACCTTTAAGACTAGGTGAGGGAAACACCAAACCCCTGAAATAGCCTAACTTGAATTCTACTACCTCTGTGACCAGTGGGGAGACTAGCATCTGACTCCTGTATTGTATATAAGTGTCACTAATGTGAGCCAGTGTCTCACCTGTGCTATGACTCCAGGTCGCATCTGCAAAGGCTGTATGGGAGGGGCTTGGGTCACCATCGGTATCGTGTTCTCCATCCTAACTGTATATCCTGGCTGGTTTGGGTTACCTTCAAAACATAAGCATACTAGCATAAGATTTGAGCAAGAACAAATTCTTATTTACAATGACGGCCTACCAAAAGGCCTCCTGCGGGGACGGGGGATAAAAAAATAAAAATAATAATTAATAATAATATATATGTATACACTACCGTTCAAAAGTTTGGGGTCACTTAGAAATGTCCTTGTTTTCGAAAGAAAATCACTTTTTTTGTACATTAAAATAACATCAAATTGATCAGAAATACAGTATAGACATTGTTAATGTTGTAAATGGCTATTGTAGCTGGAAACGGCAGATTTTTTATGGAATATCTACATTGGCGTACAGAGGCCCATTATCAGCAACCATCAGTCCTGTGTTCCAATGGCATGTTGTGTTTGCTAATCCAAGTTGATTATTTTAAAAGGCTAATTGATCATTAGAAAGACCTTTTGCAATTATGTTAGCACAGCTGAAAACTGTTGTGCTGATTAAAGAAGTAATAAAACTTGCCTTCTTGAGACTAGTTGAGTATCTGGAGCATCATCAATTGTGGGTTCAATTACAGGCTCAAAATGGCCAGAAACAAATAACTTTCTTCTGAAACTCGTCAGTTTATTCTTGTTCTGCGAAATGAAGGCTATTCCATGCGAGAAATTGCCAAGAAACTGAAGATCTCGTACAATGCTGTTTACTACTCCCTTCACAGAACAACGCAAACTAGCTCTAACCAGAATAGAAAGAGGAGTGGGAGGCCCCGGTGCACAACTGAGCAAGACGACAAATACATTAGTGTCTAGTTTGAGAAACAGACGACTCACAGGTCCTCAACTGGCAGCATTATTAAACCGTACCCGCAAAACACCAGTCTCAACGTCAACAGTGAAGAGGCGACTCCGGGATGCTGATCTTCTAGGCAGAGTTGCAAAGAAAAAGCCACATCTCAGACTGTCCAATTAAAAGAAAATATTAAGATGGGCAGTCTGAGATACGGCTTTATCTTTGCAACTCTGCCTAGAAGGTCAGCATCCCGGAGTCGCCTCTTCACTGTTGACGTTGAGACTGGTGTTTTGCGGGTACTATTTAATGAAGCTGCCGCATGGAATAGCCTTCATTTCTCAGAACAAGAATAGACTGACGAGTTTCAGAAGAAAGTTATTTGTTTCTGGCCAGTTTGAGCCTGTAATCGAACCCACAATTGGTGATGCTCCAGATACTCAACTAGTCTCAAGAAGGCCAGTTTTATTGCTTCTTTAATCAGCACAACAGTTTTCAGCTGTGCTAACATAATTGCAAAATGTCTTTCTAATGATCAATTAGCCTTTTAAAATGATCAACTTGGATTAGCGAACACAACGTGCCATTGGAACACAGGACTGATGGTTGCTGATAATGGGCCTCTGTACGCCTATGTAGATATTCCATAAAAAAATCAGCCGTTTCCAGCTACAATAGCCATTTACAACATTAACAATGTCTACACTATATTTCTGATCAATTGGATGTTATTTTAATGGACAAAAAAAAATGCTTTTCTTTCTTTCTAAGTGACCCCAAACTTTTGAACGGTAGTATATATAAACACACATCACAACAAGAGAGACAACACAACATAAAAGAGAGTCCTAAGACAACATAGCATGGCATCAACACATGAAAACACAGCAAGGTAGCAACCCAACATGAAAACAACATGGTAGCAACACAACATGGCAGCATCACAACATGGTAGCAGCACAAGACATGGTACAAACATTGACTTTGTATCTTTCATGAAATGACTTGACTATGTGCTAATTTGAAAAGCTCTTTACCTTGCATGGCTGGGGGGCAGAGGATGAGGGCTGGCTGAAAGGAGTCATTACACCCAAACTGACTGTTTCCTGTCTGCAGCATCCCAGGATGCATCACAGAGGGAGCGGATTGCGTCAAAGCCTGCATTGAGGTGGGAGAGGTTTTTTTCATTATGATAAAACATTTCTGACCAACTTTTTATTAAGTTTTGTCATTTTTCTTTTTCAGAGGGGGGATACAGGTACAAAAACAATCAAATAAATGCATACAAAGATAACCCCAACCCATTCCCAATTGAGACATGGATTGTGTATGTGTGCCATGCAGAGGGTGAATGAGTAAGACAACAAAATTAAGTGCCTTTGAATGGGTATTGTAGTAGGTGCCAGGCGCACCAGTTTGTGTCAAGAACTGCAACGTGACTGGGTTTTTCACGCTCAACAGTTTCCTGTGTGTATCAATGGTCCACCACCCAAAGGACATCCAGCCAACTTGACCCAACTGCAGGAAGCATTGGAGTCAACATGGGCCAGCATCCCTGTGGAACGCTTTCAACACCTTATAGAGCATGCCCCAACAAATTGAGGCTGTTCTGAGGGCAAAAGGGGGTGGGTGCAACTCAATATTAGGAAGGTGTTCCTAATGTTGTGTATGCTCAGTGTATATGGAAGTAGTTTAGTGGCTAAAAAAATAGGGGTTAAATATGTGTCCAAAAAAAATCTATAATTTCCTGATCTTTCTTATAGCTCTCAGATATAGGACAGACACTTCAAAACAAACTTCCTTTTGGTGAATTTTTTCACCATCTGTTTTTCCATGTTATTCAATGCGTTTCTATGAGCTAATAGCAGTACGGCCAAAGTCAATGTTCCATTAAATATTTTTTTAATACCTAAAGGGGTCCAAAAACTCAAAATCAAATAGCTAAATGAATCTTGGGATGACCATGTAAAAACAGATTTGTTGATTTGAGCATTGTGTTAAAGTTTCTGGCAATGGTTTTATCTAAAGACGGAAATATATTTACATCCAAATATTTAAAATGGGAAACGATTGGGATTCCATAAGTAGAGATGGAGTCCTCCATTGGAGTCGTGAGCCAGTATAATGAGATGAAGTGATCAGTAGATTTGAGAGAAATGTGTATTATTTCCTTCGATTGACAAATTGCCTGGGCCAGAGAATAGCAGAGGCAAAATTGGATTGCCTTGTCTGCTGCTTCTAGTGATTCTGAACAGAGCAGAGCAGACATTGCCTGTTATAACTACAGCTGAGGAATTGGCATATCGTATTTTGATCATATTCATGAAATTGGAGCCAATTCCCATATGTTCCAAGACAGACCAGAGATATAACCATTCTTGCCTTTTCCTGCATGGAGAGATAACAGCCCAAGGAGCTGTTGTTTCTCATGAAGCATATAAGATCTGTAATATTCAACAGAGGTTATCAGAGCATAAAGGCTTTAACAAATCTGCTTTGTTCCATGTGGATCAATTTGGGTAAGTCTCGAGACTACAACATTTTGGAACAGAGTTTAATATCTGCTTTTATCAAAGACGGGGCGATAATGAGAACACTGGGTGGCATCCTTAAAATGCTTGAATAAAAGCGAAATTGCTGTGTTCGCATCTCTCCCAAAATAACCATTGTGAACGGTGTACAGTTCTTTATAGAAGCAGGAGAACCTTTGATTAATTTGGGTTCTGATAGTAATTCCCGTTTCAGATTCAATAGTTGCTATATCAGTCAATTGATCATTACTGCCAGTAAACGACTGGGACGATTACCATGGAAGTAATGGTTGAGTTTTACTCGATGGATGGCAAAATCTGCTCTCTATCTTATCAATAAATTAAGCTATGTTTTGACTTTGGAAAGCGTAATAGCTACCTGGTCTGAAATAGTGTTTGTTGAGAGCGCTCTAACACATTTCCAATTCTGATATCTTCTCTAAATCGTGATTTATTCAACCCAGATGCAAATGCAGTTGAATTATTTTTTATAAAACCTTTGGTGGCATCCCACAGAATCCGGGGGTCATCGACTGAATTTTTGTGCCTCTTTTAGGAGATTCTGACATTTTAAGTTGGCAGTAGTAAGTTTGGTGGTTAGACTCATATGTCGAATTTAAATGTTCTTGATTAAAGAAAATAGAGGTGTAGATAATAGTATGAAATCGATTAGTGAGAATGATTTATGCCTGTTTGAGTATAAAGTGTACTCTTTTGCTTTGGGATTATGTGCTCGCGAGGCATCAACGAGGTTGTAATCACAGAGTATATGCTGGAGAGCCTTGGTTGCGTGTGGATTGTAGTTGGTCTTATTAGATTTGTCCCGCATGTCCAAAATGGCATTCATGTCTTTCCCAATAACCAGATGGAATTCAGTTCATTCTAACAATATGCTGTTCAGAGAATCAAAAAACATAGGATCATGGGCTCCCGAGTGGCGCAGTAGTCTAAACACTGCATGTCAGTGCTTGAGGCGTCACTACAGACCCCCTGGTTAGATTCCAGGCTGTATCACAACCGGCCGTGATTGGGAGTCCCATAGGGCGGCGCACAATTGGCCCAGCGTCGTCCGGGTTTGGCCGGTGTAGGCCGTCATTGTAAATAAGAATTTGTTCTTAACTGACTTGCCTAGTTAAATAAAGGTAAAATAAAAAAATATATGAATTTGGAGTATACACATGAATACAGGCCATTTTTCTTTCCATTATGGATACATTTAAGGTAAGTGATTCTGCCTTCTTGGTCGTCGCCATTACTCAATATGGTAATTGCGTTTCTAATGTATCATTATGATTACACCTTTAGTTTTGTTTGGGGCTGATGAAAAAGCAGCCAGTTTGTAGAAATGGTTCTCTATTCTATGTGTGTCCTTTTGGAGCAGGTGTGTTTCTTGGCGCATTGCTATATCAATATGGTTTCTTGCCAGGATATCAAGACAGCTGAAACATTTTATAGGTGAGTTTAGGCCTTTCAAATAACATGAGAATAGCTAGCGTTGCCATTGTTTTTCATCACTTACTTCAGAGACTGAAATGAGAGGTAGCAGTGCCTTTCAAATCTAAGTAAATATTATGCAATAGCCTTAATATTCCTGTAGGTGGAAACATTGGTCCAATAAGAAGTCTATGTACCCCAGCCATAAATGTAACATCAGATTTCCAGTGTTCATTAATTCAGACAATATATATCTGGCTTCTTGTGATTGTGCTTAATAGATTACCTGAGAGTGAACCGATCCCATCTTACTGAAGGCCATTGGCAGTCCAGCGGATTTGGTTGAGGGTCTGGGGAACGGGGCTTTGTTGCGGTTGAGTGTGTCGTACGCGTTGGGCCGTGATTGACAGGCGTCCATGATGTGGAAACATGATTGAACACTAAAGAGACGAAAGGGAGGAGATGAAGACTCAAGCAGAGGGATGGAACATTATGGCCTACTTCCTAGATCTGTGTCCATCTGTAATCATAGTTTGTAGCTCACCATTTCTTTGTAGTGCATGGAAGAGCTTTTGTTGGTTTGTTGTTTAGCCATAGGTTAGACTTACTGATTGTTGTGGGGGAAGTCGAGGAGGTGCTGCATGGTGACAAAGGGATGGTTGAGGGCATCGGAGGGAGCAATCCTCTTCTCAGCATCAATTAGCAACATGGTCTTCAGCAGGCCCACAAACTCCCTCCGGTCGGCCTTCTCCGCCAACGAGTCACTGCCCTCCATGTTCAGCACCAGATTCACCTGAGGAGGCAGAACGAAATCAACATCTTTAGCTACTCTATTAAAATCCACTGGTGTTCACTGGTCACACTACTGTGTCATATGATCGTTTAAGAATCATCATTTACTTGAATGCAATTTTGTACTTTGCTTAAATGTGTCACATTGTTCAAAGTTCTGTACTCACATGTGCTATGTCATCCAGACTGCTAAAGATGTACTTCCTAGCCTCTTTGGATTTCATCCCAGTCTCAGTTTCATGTTCCTCTGTCAGCTACAGAAATGGGAGAGTCTTCAAAATATGGACATGCATTCTCTAGAATTCTGCCTAGCGTACTCAGAACTGGGTGTACTTATGGTATATGATGTCCATGTTCAGTAGTCACATGGTGTCAGCGCACGTTACCTTCAGTCTCCAGGGAGCATAAGGCGAGTCAGACTCTTTGCAGAAGAAGCGGGAAGTCTTGGTCCCCACGTTCAGCAGTTGCTCCCCCGGCAACCCTTGTGTCTGAGATATGTAGCGAATCTATGGAGGAGGAGAGACAAAGAGGAAGAAAATATTATGATTACTGCATTTACATAATTATCCTGCTTGTCAGACCTACTCCTATACATTTACAAAGGAATCACCAACATTAAGAGCCATTTCCATTATCCTTTTCACACATAACAACAAACGGGTGTGATCATTCTACAGTGGTCCCTGCAGCGTACGATCAAACCGGTTTGCTTAGAATGCTCATTTAGAACGTCCAGTTTCGATTGACACAACAGTCAGCATTTGAGCTAGCCACACTTTTTTTTCATATACATATTTCACACAAACACAGTCCTTACAAAGTTATGTCCTGAATGTGACCAGTTTATTTTTGAATGCAATGTTCAGACATTCACAGAAGCAGCGACAGCATACACAACCATCCAAATCGGAAAATGTAGGCTACATTAGTCCTAGCGCTAATTTAGGAAAGATAGACATAACACAAGAGGTCATATTTAGAGAACTCTCGGCTGACAGAAACCACAATATGAATTAGCTAATAGCAATTACTATTTACAATTCATCACATCACGGGTGAACTCACCATTGATCAAAATAATTGAGTAAAACACGTTCTAGTAATCTGAAGTAATCCGACGATGGGTAGTTTGCGCACACCACCATGTTTGTTTTTTCGCTTCAACCAATGATAACAGGAGACAAGATGAGTTTGGTCTGTTTGCAGTATTCATGTTGAAGAAGGTGTGTCATCTAGGATCATTCACTTCCCTTCATTCACTTCTGGAAGTTTGCTCAAAAGATGAGAACCATTCCTTCACCTCAGTATAACATCTTTGGTCTGACAGATGTTTACGTGACACCCAGAATGCATTGTATAATGTCAACAAACATGGCGCCACACATCGCTTAGCATTCGTTTATTATAAATCAGTACAACCTTCAAAAAAGTATTTTACATCATAGGTGTCACAATCTATGTAATAATCGGAATGCATTAACTGTCACCAGTACTTGAAAACGTGAAAAAAACTGTAAATGCCAGCCAGAAAATGTGCCTGTTCGTGCAAGACTGCGCAAATGTCTGCAAACTTGATCTGCGGAAACACTAGGGAAGTGCTTAAGCTCTCCTCAAAGAGAGAAGTTTATCCGGCTCAGTAAAGCCTCAAACATACACTGAAATGGGCTACTTCTAATGTATATGAATGAGGCAGAACACACCTCAATTCAAACTGTTGTTAGAAAATACAATGCTCAAAAAAATAAAGGGAACACTAAAATAACACATCCTAGATCTGAATGAATGAAATAATCTTATTAAATACTTTTTTCTTTACATAGTTGAATGTGCTGACAACAAAATCACACAAAAATTATCAATGGAAATCAAATGTATCAACCCATGGAGGTCTGGATTTGGAGTCACCCTCAAAATTAAAGTGGAAAACCACATTACAGGCTGATCCAACTTTGATGTAATGTCCTTAAAACAAGTCAAAATGAGGCTCAGTAGTGTGTGTGGCCTCCACGTGCCTACAGTGGGGCAAAAAAGTATTTAGTCAGCCACCAATTGTGCAAGTTCTGCCACTTAAAAAGATGAGAGAGGCCTGTAAATTTCATCATAGGTACACGTCAACTATGACAGACAAAATGAGAAAAAAAATCCAGAAAATCACATTGTAGGATTTTTTATGAATTTATTTGCAAATTATGGTGGAAAATAAGTATTTGGTCAATAACAAAAGTTTCTCAATACTTTGTTATATACCCTTTGTTGGCAATGACACAGGTCAAATGTTTTCTGTATGTCTTCACAAGGTTTTCATACACTGTTGCTGGTATTTTGGCCCATTCCTCCATGCAGATCTCCTCTAGAGCAGTGATGTTTTGGGGCTGTCGCTGGGCAACACGGACTTTCAACTCCCTCCAAAGATTTTCTATGGGGTTGAGATCTGGAGACTGGCTAGGCCACTCCAGGACCTTGAAATGCTTCTTACGAAGCCACTCCTTCGTTGCCCGGGTGGTGTGTTTGGGATCATTGTCATGCTGAAAGACCCAGCCACGTTTCATCTTCAATGCCCTTGCTGATGGAAGGAGGTTTTCACTCAAAATCTCACGATACATGGCCCCATTCATTCTTTCCTTTACACAAATCAGTCGTCCTGGTCCTTTGCAGAAAAACAGCCCCAAAGCATGATGTTTCCACCCCCATGCTTCACAGTAGGTATGGTGTTCTTTGGATGCAACTCAGCATTCTTTGTCCTCCAAACACAACGAGTTGAGTATTTACCAAAAAGTTCTATTTTGGTTTCATATGACATTCTCCCAATCCTCTTCTGGATCATCCAAATGCACTCTAGCAAACTTCAGACGGGCCTGGACATGTACTGGCTTAAGCAGGGGGACACGTCTGGCACTGCATGATTTGAGTCCCTGGCGGCGTAGTGTGTTACTGATGGTAGGCTTTGTTACTTTGGTCCCAGCTCTCTGCAGGTCATTCACTAGGTCCCCCCGTGTGGTTCTGGGATTTTGCTCACCGTTCTTGTGATCATTTTGACCCCACGGGGTGAGATCTTGCGTGGAGCCCCAGATCGAGGGAGATTATCAGTGGTCTTGTATGTCTTCCATTTCCTAATATTTGCTCCCACAGTTGATTTCTTCAAACCAAGCTGCTTACCTATTGCAGATTCAGTCTTCCCAGCCTGGTGCAGGTCTACAATTTTGTTTCTGGTGTCCTTTGACAGCTCTTTGGTCTTGGCCATAGTGGAGTTTGGAGTGTGACTGTTTGAGGTTGTGGACAGGTGTCTTTTATACTGATAACAAGTTCAAACAGGTGCCATTAATACAGGTAACGAGTGGAGGACAGAAGAGCCTCTTAAAGAAGAAGTTACAGGTCTGTGAGAGCCAGAAATCTTGCTTGTTTGTAGGTGACCAAATACTTATTTTCCACCATAATTTGCAAATAAATTCATAAAAAATCCTACAATGTGATTTTCTGGAATTTGTTTTCTCAATTTGTCTGTCATAGTTGACGTGTACCTATGATGAAAATTACAGGCCTCTCTCATCTTTTTAAGTGGGAGAACTTGCACAATTGGTGGCTGACTAAATACTTTTTTTCCCCACTGTATATGACCTCCCTACAACACCTGGGCATGCTCCTGATGAGGTGGCGGATGGTCTCCTGAGGGATCTCCTCCCAGACCTGGACTAAAGCATCCGCCAACTCCTGGACAGTCTGTGGTGCAACGTGGCGTTGGTGGATGGAGCGAGACATGATGTCCCAGATGTGCTCAATTGGATTCAGGTCTGGGGAACGGGCGGGCCAGTCCATAGCATCAATGCCTTCCTCTTGCAGGAACTGCTGACACACTCCAGCCACATGAGGTCTAGCATTGTCTTGCATTAGGAGGAACCCAGGGCCAACCGCACCAGCATATGGTCTCACAAGGGGTCTGAGGATCTCATCTCGGTACCTAATGGCAGTCAGGCTACCTCTGGCGAGCACATGGAGGGCTGTGCGGCCCCCCAAAGAAATGCCACCCCACACCATGACTGACCCACCGCCAAACCGGTCATGCTGGAGGATGTTGCAGGCAGCAGAACGTTCTCCACGGCGTCTCCAGACTCTGTCACATGTGCTCAGTGTGAACCTGCTTTCATCTGTGAAGAGCACAGGGCGAATTTGCCAATTTTGGTGTTCTCTGGCAAATGCCAAACGTCCTGCACGGTGTTGGGCTGTAAGCACAA
Source organism: Coregonus clupeaformis (assembly GCF_020615455.1). Lineage (NCBI taxonomy): Eukaryota > Metazoa > Chordata > Actinopteri > Salmoniformes > Salmonidae > Coregonus > Coregonus clupeaformis. The sequence goes on along the minus strand of NC_059197.1, from coordinate 49,873,126 downwards.
CCCCCACCTGTGGACGTCGGGCCCTCATACCACCCTCATGGAGTCTGTTTCTGACCGTTTGAGCAGACACATGCACATTTGTGGCCTGCTGGAGGTCATTTTGCAGGGCTCTGGCAGTGCTCCTCCTGCGCCTCCTTGCACAAAGGCGGAGGTAGCAGTCCTGCTGCTGGGTTGTTGCCCTCCTACGGCCTCCTCCACGTCTCCTGATGTACTGGCCTGTCTCCTGGTAGCGCCTCCATGCTCTGGACACTACGCTGACAGACACAGCAAACCTTCTTGCCACAGCTCGCATTGATGTGCCATCCTGGATGAGCTGCACTACCTGAGCCACTTGTGTGGGTTGTAGACTCCGTCTCATGCTACCACTGGAGTGAAAGCACCGCCAGCATTCAAAAGTGACAAAAACATCAGCCAGGAAGCATAGGAACTGAGAAGTGGTCTGTGGTCACCACCTGCAAAACCAGTCCTTTATTGGGGGTGTCTTGCTAATTGCCTATAATTTCCACCGGTTGTCTATTCCATTTGCACAACAGCATGTGAAATTTATTGTCAATCAGTGTTGCTTCCTTAGTGGACAGAAGTGTGATTGACTTGGAGTTACATTGTGTTGTTTAAGTGTTCCCTTTATTTTTTTGAGCAGTGTAATTAGAAATGGACAAGTTGAAACATAGTCTATAGATAACTGTCCTGTTGCGTAACAATCACATTTTGTAACAGTAAGTATATTCTGACATCACGTGCATAAAACAAATCACGCTGGGGTGACTGTTAGAAAGATATTTGTAACTCATGTGAAAAGGTTAAGTAGCTTGTTTCAGAGGAGCACTGAGCATTCCGATCATCAGCCCAGAGCATTCCGATCATCAGTGGTCCTCTGTAGCTCAGCTGGTAGAGCACGGCGCTTGTAACGCCAAGGTAGTGGGTTCGATCCCCGGGACCACCCATACACAAAAAAATGTATGCACGCACGACTAAGTCGCTTTGGATAAAAGCGTCTGCTAAATGGCATATTATTATTATTATTATCAGCCCAGAGCATTCTGACCATCAGCCCAGAGCATTCTGACCATCAGCCCAGAGCATTCTGATCATCAGCCAGGGATCTGTGTATCATAGCGCTACACAGACACTCATCAAGACAAACTAGACAATGAAAGTACAAAAGTATTTTAAATGCAGGATGTAAATAGAACTGACCACTGCACTGCTGTTGATGGAAGACTGGACCTCCAAGTGAGGTTTTTGTGACATGGCGGTGTCCCAGCCCTCCCAAACATCCCCAAGGACAAAGACACTTAAGCCCAACCAGAGTGTTTCTCTGCCTCTAGCAATCCAAGCTAATCAAAAGGTTACTTGCAGATCTTCCAAATGGACAGGTCAAAATGGGCTAAGTAAATAGACAAATACAATCCCAGTACAAATATAGGCTATTCTTCTGTTATAGCACTCCTCCTCATCACTTGCTACTTTGCTAGGTCAAATCAAAAGTTTATGGTCGCGTACACAGATTTGCAGATGTTATCGCAGGTGCAGCGAAATGCTTGTGTTTCTAGCTCCAACAGTGCAGCAATACCTAGCAATACACATAATAAAAAAACAACACAAAAATAAGTTATATAGGATGAGCCATGACTAGAATACAGTATACATATAAAGTGGGTGAAACAGTAAACATTATTAAAGTGAACAGTGTTCAATGACTACGTACATAGGTGGGGGGGATTGCCTGTTTTGCATGTTATTTTGGCATTAATACGCATCACATTTTCTTGATTAAGGCAGCTCCAAAATGCAGGTTTTTCAGCTTAGCTCAGTGCTTTCTGTGGTGATGGGGCAAGCCAGCAGAAAATGGGAGCATTGCGCCGTGATTGGCTCAGTGTTGTGTCACTCATGGGGACACTACCGCCAAGTCTAAGTCCTTAGTAAGGGTAGACATCCAAAATGTAAGCCCTTTGGGTCCTGCCATAGAGTTACATTAGAAGTGCCCTTCCAAGAAGGCTCATGGTCATTGGCCACAGATAAAATGACGTCAAATCATGTTATATCTACAGTAGCTTTAATTGGACTGATCATGTCAACATCTTACTTTCAAAATCTTAGCTAGCAGTCATCATCATGAATCAAGTCGACAATCTACTGGCAAATCCTTTTTAATCCTTGTCATATGAAGAGAAATAATGAAGAGAAATTATAGATAAAACGTATCAGTGCTCATCAGCCATTGGACATAAACATTACACAAGTTGGAAATCGCAAACTCAACAATGAGTGGTTTGGAAGGAATGAGTGGCTAACTGCAAGCGTTGCAAAGTGATCACTAGCCTGCTATAGGCGATATGCACAGGCGAGCATGACGTATCTCTGGTTAAATCTCAGGATGGATGTAAACTTCCGGTTATCGTAGAATGCTGTGCTACCGTATGCTAGCATTGAATGCTTGTCGTCAAAAACATCAGAAACGGTTAATTTTCGTCGTTGTTGTTGTTTATCTTAATGTTTATGTTAATGTTTTTACTTGTAATACTTCGTCTTCACTTATAACACGATGACTTTTAAACGTACGAAAGTGTCCTTTCAAAAACAGGATGACAGCTCTTCCAGCCATCACTGCTGTGTGCCGCAATGTACAGTGTCTGCCAGATGCAATTCTTCTGTTAGTTTTTTTTACATTTCCCAAAGACAGTGAATTAACATAAACGTGGGTGATTAACATTCCACGAGTCAACTTTCTTACAACAAACACACGAGTCTGCAGCCGACACTTTCTAAGTGAAGATGTGATAGAGCCTCCGACTCCAGCTGGGCGCAGACGTCTGAAGAAGGGAGCTGTTCCAGTGCTGTTTCAATGGAACAATTTCAGTCTTCCAGCCCCACGGCCCGGAGTTTGGGAAAGGACCGAGCGTCCCAACACAGAAACCATGAATGATCCGTCTGTGGAATTGGACTGTCCTCCTGACCATGACTAATGCAACAGTACTGAACCTGCTGCACTGGATATGTCACTTGACCACAATGAAGAACTGTAGAGATAGCAAGGCTCCGAAATCAAATTGAGGAGATAACTATCAGCAGCAAATTCTGCTTGGAGCGGTTTGCTGGATCTGATGATGACATAAGGTTTTTCACAAGGTAAATTAAAATGTCCAATGTGTTTAATATATAGGCCTATGTATTTGAGCTGTCAACAATGACTAGTATTATTATCTGTTTAAATGTTGCATGTGTGTTGTAAGCTACTGGAAACCTTGAATTTCCCTCGGGATGAGTAAAGTATCTATCTAAAACTATCTACTAGCGCATTAATTGTATTTTAATTTTGTAGCCTAGTACCAATAACAACAGTAGAGTGAAGGTTTTGCTCCTAATTCCTCTTGAAAAGTAGAAACATCAAGTACAAAAGCAAGGAAGTTGGGCCTTATGTTTATAAAGAAAGAAGTAAAGATGACAGGACAGTTTTGAGTAGAACATCAGCCGTATGAAGAACAGCTGAGTGGAATATGTTACTGTCATTGCAGTCATCAAGTCAGGAAAAAGTAGTAATCTCATTTTTGTTTACATTTCAAACCAAACTCCAATTTGTTTACAACAGACCCAACAACAAAGCATGGCAATTCCCACTCAGCTACCCTGGTCTGTATTAGGCTACCACTGTTCAGCTACCGTGAAAACCACTAAAGTTCTAAAGTGTTCTCTTAGCAATGGCAATCAAAGCTGTGGTAACATTAAAAGAGTAAAACATGTGTTGAACGGAACCTTGAACAAGTTCAACAGAACTTTGAACGTGTCACTTAATCTAGTCCTACTCTCAGCTGATGTGGTGGCTTTAGTTTCTTAATTGAGCGGTAGCAGTGGGCTCTCACAGAGATCTAATTTGTAGCCCTGTTTTTACCTGATACTTTCATAAAAGTACAAACACATGAAGTGAGAGGTATATACACATGATTAAACTTTATTTAAAGCATGATTAACCTGAAGCAGGACAGAGTCATGACTTAAAACACCAAAGCAAGGCTTCTAGCTCAGGCTAGTTAGCGTTAGCATATTACCGTCAAAGTTGCAAAGAAAAGAAGAAACGTAAAATTTGAAGCCTTTATCCAGTTTGCTACGTGGTGTCGTACTGGGACGACCCTCCGTATATCATTAACAGATACTTTAGGCAACTCCAGCAAACACCTTGTAAACTTAATGTCTGCCATCATAACGGTCTACTGTCACTGTCAAATGTTTTTTTCCGGTAACCGGAAATGCCCAAGCATCCTTACGCCAATGCGGAAGTGATGCGTGCATAGAGCCTATTCAGTGGAGTGGCTGTGTGGTTTTTTTCCTCCAGAGTTCCCACCATAAATCCAGAGAATGCAGACTGATGACAAAATTTGCCCACAAAAGGACCGCCACCTTCCTGTTCAAGTGAGCACAGCACAACAAGGTGAGTCCAAACATTTATTGTATGCTGCTGCATAAATTATGTAATATTCAAGGGAGATACAGTGGGGAAAAAAAGTATTTAGTCAGCCACCAATTGTGCAAGTTCTCCCACTTAAAAATATGAGAGAGGCCTGTAATTTACACGTCAACTATGACAGGCAAATTGAGAGAAAGAAATCCAGAAAATCACATTGTAGGATTTTTAATGAATTTATTTGCAAATTATGGTGGAAAATAAGTATTTGGTCACCTACAAACAAGCAAGATTTCTGGCTCTCACAGACCTGTAACTTCTTTAAGAGGCTCCTCTGTCCTCCACTCGTTACCTGTATTAATGGCACCTGTTTGAACTTGTTATCAGTATAAAAGACACCTGTCCACAACCTCAAACAGTCACACTCCAAACTCCACTATGGCCAAGACCAAAGAGCTGTCAAAAAACACCAGAAACAAAATTGTAGACCTGCACCAGGCTGGGAAGACTGAATCTGCAATAGGTAAGCAGCTTGGTTTGAAGAAATCAACTGTGGGAGCAATTATTAGGAAATGGAAGACATACAAGACCACTGATAATCTCCCTCGATCTGGGGCTCCACGCAAGATCTCACCCCGTGGGGTCAAAATGATCACAAGAACGGTGAGCAAAAATCCCAGAACCACACGGGGGGACCTAGTGAATGACCTGCAGAGAGCTGGGACCAAAGTAACAAAGCCTACCATCAGTAACACACTACGCCGCCAGGGACTCAAATCCTGCAGTGCCAGACGTGTCCCCCCTGCTTAAGCCAGTACATGTCCAGGCCCATCTGAAGTTTGCTAGAGTGCATTTGGATGATCCAGAAGAGGATTGGGAGAATGTCATATGGTCAGATGAAACCAAAATATAACTTTTTGGTAAAAACTCAACTCGTCGTGTTTGGAGGACAAAGAATGCTGAGTTGCATCCAAAGAACACCATACCTACTGTGAAGCATGGGGGTGGAAACATCATGCTTTGGGGCTGTTTTTCTGCAAAGGGACCAGGACGACTGATCCGTGTAAAGGAAAGAATGAATGGGGCCATGTATCGTGAGATTTTGAGTGAAAACCTCCTTCCATCAGCAAGGGCATTGAAGATTAAATGTGGCTGGGTCTTTCAGCATGACAATGATCCCAAACACACTGCCCGGGCAACGAAGGAGTGGCTTCGTAAGAAGCATTTCAAGGTCCTGGAGTGGCCTAGCCAGTCTCCAGATCTCAACCCCATTGAAAATCTTTGGAGGGAGTTGAAAGTCTGTGTTGCCCAGCGACAGCCCCAAAACATCACTGCTCTAGAGGAGATCTGCATGGAGGAATGGGCCAAAATACCAGCAACAGTGTGTGAAAACCTTGTGAAGACTTACAGAAAACGTTTGACCTGTGTCATTGCCAACAAAGGGTATATAACAAAGTATTGAGAAACTTTTGTTATTGACCAAATACTTATTTTCCACCATCATTTGCAAATAAAATCATTAAAAATCCTACAATGTGATTTTCTGGATTTTTTTTTCTCATTTTGTCTGTCATAGTTGATGTGTACCTATGATGAAAATTACAGGCCTCTCTCATCTTTTTAAGTGGGAGAACTTGCACAATTGGTGGCTGACTAAATACTTTTTTCCCCCACTGTATGTATACTGTAGCTAAGAAAGTAATACTAAGTGTATGTTGTGTAGTAAGCTGTTAGTAGCCCATGTGCCTCACCCTAATAATTTGGTCTATTTTCACCAACGCGGTATTGTAAACACATCGTTCATGGCCAGTGTGTGCTTGTTTGCAGACATTTTCTTGTACAGCTTTGACAGTGCTACTGATCATAGTGATGGCGCTTGGCTTGCACGTGCAAATTCTATAATAGAATTGTGTTATTTGACGTGTATCTTTTTTGATACGCAAAGACACAAACGGCATTCAATGTGCCTCACCTTAATAATTTGGTCTACTTTCACCTCTTAATTTCGCCTACTGTTCTGACTTGGTGGGGCACATGTAGCCTATAACCTGTTTTATAGAAATGTAATCATTGAATATTGTAAGAGCTTTCATTGTCTGCTTATATGCCCCCTTTATTTATCCTACGATTCTGACTTGGTGTACACTAAGAACGGCCCATGTTCTGAATTCTGCCGATGTACATTTCAAAAGTGCTGAACAAATAGTTATATTGACTACGTCCGTTGTAGCTCGCTCATTAATGTCTTAATCGAAATTACAGATTGCCTCTTATCTGCTTGTCGTCCCCTTATGCCATAGTCTGTACATTTCAATTGTCAGTAGAAACCACATTTGTTTAAGCAAGTCAGCCATATCAGCTATGTTATTTTAAAAGGCAGTAAATGAGGCTGAAGGAACTGTTTCGCTGCCAGACAAGGCTCCGTTGATAGCCAGGTGTAACAGTGGTAAGATGTTGGGACTGCTGTTGGGACTCTGCTGTTGGGACAGCTTTATGTAGCCCCTAACAGTTTGTGGGCACCATTTGTGGGCACCATTTGTCAATGTTATTGTACAATTAATGTATTGTTTAGTGTTGTGTAGTGGCTTTGCTGGCATGCATTCCACAATTTCTTTTTTTTGCACCACCAAGATTTACATGCTAAAAATCGGCAGCAGTCTAATTTGCAGGGTAGAGTACAGGGTGGTAGCCGGCTAGAACAGTGACTAAGGTTCAGGGCAGGGTACTGGGCGGAGGTCGGCTAGTGGTGACTGTTTAACAGTCTGATGGCCTGGAGATAGAAGCCGTTTCTCAGTCTCTCAGTCCCAGCTTTGATGCACCTGTACGGTCTTCGCATTCTAGATGGTAGTGGGGTGAACAGGCTGTGGCTCGGGTGGCTGAGGTCCTTGATATGTTGACTGAGAGCCACTTAACATGCTCAGGACAGACGTAGGCCTACTGTGCTCCAAATTGCTATGGCAACCTTTCCAATCCCACTAAGTGGAGGTAAGGCAACCTTAATGCAATAAACATCACCTTACAAAATACATGTTACTTATCTGGTAACTTGGTGATATAATTATTTCTTATTCAAACAACAATTTCATTGCTGCCCATGAGATCATTACTCAAATTATTATTTAAACACCAATAGACCTGACTTAGATGTTTTGACATTTGATCTCCCATGGGAGCAGTGACACCGACAGCATGAAAGATATAGTTACATGTTAGCATCTGTCCCTGACAGTAAAGCCAGCAAGGCTGTTTTCTCACAAAGGGTACTTCATAGCTACCCACTCCCAGCCAAAACACAGTGCTTTAGAGCAGCTACAACTACAAGACTAGGTATGTGTTATGCCATGAGGCAGGGCTGTTTTTCTCACTGTGCAAAGCCGCTGTTCCATCTCTCGACAACACAGACAGGAGACCAGTGAGTTTAACTGGCTGTGTTTATGGCTTGATTTTGGATGTTATAGAGACTCAATCAGGTTACCACAACCCTGCACAAACACAGTGATAGAGCAATGAAGTGAGAACCTGCTGATGGTGCGGGGGGCACCCAGTGCTGGCATGGTGCAGCGGTCAGGGGGGCTTCTGGTCAGCAAAGCACTACTGCCTGGTCGCAGTCCAACTGACCACTAGACCCAAAAATTACAAACCTCCCCAGCCTGTAGCACAAAACCCCACAGCACACAGAGCATTCCCATGGTCTCGCCTTTAAGCCGGGGGACTCAGTCACAATCATGTGGTTACTGGCCTGTGGGAAATAATCAAACATGGCCCAGCCAATTTCCTTTTCCAATAATGTCTACATTAGACATTTTGTATTAATACGCTTTACTGCTTAGAGAACACCAACAAAATTAACAGATGGGGTTTGAATAGGGAATCAAACTAAAAGTGGAGGCCTTAACCATCCTCACATTTAGAATCAAAATGCACCAGCACACAGGCATCAGGGACTGTTATCCTACTCCACTGATCTGTCTGTGGCCAGTCTTCACTGAGCTATCAGTTCTGTCAGTATTGTTCTCTTCCCTTGACAGTCTGATAGCTTTGGCCTTGGAGACGATAGAACAAACACACAGCACCCAATGTTGATCTGTCGATCATCTGGCATTCATTTGACGTTTATTTGCTTGCTGAGTGGTCTGTTTTGGGGACAGTCACTGATAGCGCCTGATATTTGCTAGCGTTTCTACATGTAGAATCAGTTTCCCCGTCGGTAGAGACATTTGTCTAGAGAGCACGAGTGGGGAGCTGAAAGGACAGCTAACAACAAAAAATACATATTTCCTTTCCCCGGTGACATAGATCTCCTTGCAGCTTGCTAAATGAGCCAGTCACACATCATATGCAATGTAGGCTACGCTATAGGATGGTAGCTAGCTAAGTGCACAGACAATGCACACAACACAATACTTCTTCCAAGCTAGCTAGCTGGCCACTGTAGCTAGTATTGAAATTATAATTAAATCACAATTAATTAGTTTCAATGAAGCAGCTGCCTGTGTTGGCTGCCGAGAGTTGTCTTTGGCTAGCTAGCTAGCCAGCCATGTTGTGCTACCTAGCGAATTACATGCTAACCTTTTAGCTAATGTGGCTATGGGCTGGCGGGTGATTCTCATGAAACCAGTTAACCATGGCAGCAGCAAATGAGTTAGAAAACCATGATGCATCTGCAACAATCAACTATCATTCTGAAGTCTAAGATGCCTAGTTTATGGCACAGTGTGTTATTTTAAACACATTTGCCTGAATTTTGTACACTTTCACCCCATATTCTCATTACCGAAATGCATCCCGATTAAATTCGGGTCATTTGATACTATTTCACTTCAGAAAAACCTAACTTATGTGAATAAAACATAATATGTTGCTGTAGTTTGTCCATAAATCATATAAAATGTATACTATACTGAACAAAAATATAAACTCAACATGCAACAATTTCAAAGATTTTACTGAGTTACAGTTCATAGAAGGAAATCTTTCAATTGGTATAAATTCATTAGGCCCTAAATCTATGGATTTCACATGACTGGGCAGGGGTGCAGCCATGGGTGGACCTGGGAGGGCATAGGCCTATCCACTGGGGAGACAGGCCCAGCCAATCGGAATTCGTTTTTCCCCACAAAAGGGCTTTATTATAGACAGAAATACTCTCCCCCCCCCTCCTCCTCCTCCTCCTCCGACGATCCCGCAGGTGAAGAAGCCGGATGTGGATGTCCTGGGCTGGCGTGGTTACACGTGGTCTGCGGTTGTGAGGCCGGTTGGATGTACTGCCAAATTCTCTAAAACAACGTTGGAGACGGCTTATGGCAAAGAAATAAACATTACATTTTCTGGCAACAGCTCTGTTGGACATTCCTGCAGTCAGCATGCCAATTGCACGCTCCCTCAACTTAAGACATCTGTGGCGTTGTGTGACAGATGTCTCAAGTTGAGGGAGTTTAGAATGGCCTTTTATTGTCCCCAGCACATGGTGCACCTGTGTAATGATCATGCCGTTTCATCAGCTTCTTGATATGCCGCACCTGTCAGGTGGATGGATTATCTTGGAGAAATGCTCACTAACAGGGATGTAATTTTGTGCAAAAGAATTGGAGAGAAATGTTTATGCGTATGACCCCAAACTGTTCAAAATGTAGCATGCGTCAGTCAGAAAATCGATTTAACGTTATGAATCGTTGGTTCACAATTCTTTGGCCTCATATTACATTTGTTCTACCTTCCGAAAATACCGCTTATCTTTTGTGACAACTGATGCTTCCTCTCCTTCAAGTCAACCTGCGCACTGTGCCCAGCATCGCGGATTGACCAATGCAAGATAGGCAGCCTATTCCTAATCTTGCACATCTGTGCGGCACCTTCAGCATTCAAATGCTAAAATGGCTTGGGTGATACTAGGCTTTATTAGTGGAGTGACAACCCATGTAATTTGCTAGGTTAGTGTTATCTATGCGCTGTTGAAAATTATGTTTTACCGGAATAACTCACCTGGCACCATCAGCAACAGTTCTGGTAATTTTGCTTTAAACAATAAGTTTATATGGTCATTTTTAGAAATACAGGGTAAAGTTGATAATTTCATAATGAGGACAGCAATCACTTTTGTGAGCACTGCATGGCTGAAGCGAGTGGAAGAGAGAAGATCACTCCGTAAAAACTTCCAAACGGTCAAAACCATTAGACTTTGAGATGGGGGTGAAAGTTCTGCTATATATTCATTGGCTATGTCATAGCTAATTTGTAAACGATAAATATTGATACATTACAGGATTAAACACTTAATCTGCAAAAATTACAAGTGGGTGATAGTGATTTCAGAACAGAAATAAATACAAATAAATAAAACGGCTACATTGCCCCCCATAATCTGATAGTGGGGTGGTAGATACCTAGTCTCCCTTAATGCTCAGCTCAGGTGCCTACAAAGTACATACATGCATTTCCAAATTAAGCTTAAAGGGATACTTCAGGCTTTTGGCTGGATTTTCTAATTCCCCAGAGTTAGATGGTCCTCTGTAGCTCAACTGGTAGAGCACGGCGCTTGTAACGCCAAGGTAGTGGGTTCGATCCCCGGGACCACCCATACACAAAAACAAATGTATGCACGCATGACTGTAAGTCGCTTTGGATAAAAGCGACTGCTAAATGGCATATTATTATTATTATTATTATTATTATGAACTCATGGATACCATTTTTATGTCTCTGTGTGCAGTTTTAATGAAGTTGCTAACTAGCATTAGCGCAACTAACATTAGCGTAACTGCTAGCATGATATAATAGAATTCAAGTCATTGCGCTAATGCTAGCTAGCATTCACTCACGAAAATACCTCTAATTTCTTTCATACTCGATGCAGAGACATAAAAATGGTATCCATGAGATCATCAGACTCTGGGGAAGTACACTGCTCAAAAAAATAAAGGGAACACTAAAATAACACATCCTAGATCTGAATGAATGAAATAATCTTATTAAATACTTTTTTCTTTACATAGTTGAATGTGCTGACAACAAAATCACACAAAAATTATCAATGGAAATCAAATGTATCAACCCATGGAGGTCTGGATTTGGAGTCACCCTCAAAATTAAAGTGGAAAACCACACTACAGGCTGATCCAACTTTGATGTAATGTCCTTAAAACAAGTCAAAATTAGTCTCAGTAGTGTGTGTGGCCTCCACGTGCCTGTATGACCTCCCTACAACGCCTGGGCATGCTCCTGATGAGGTGGCGGATGGTCTCCTGAGGAATCTCCTCCCAGACCTGGACTAAAGCATCCGCCAACTCCTGGACAGTCTGTGGTGCAACGTGGCGTTGGTGGATGGAGCGAGACATGATGTCCCAGATGTGCTCAATTGGATTCAGGTCTAGGGAACGGGCGGGCCAGTCCATAGCATCAATGCCTTCCTCTTGCAGGAACTGCTGACACACTCCAGCCACATGAGGTCTAGCATTGTCTTGCATTAGGAGGAACCCAGGGCCAACCGCACCAGCATATGGTCTCACAAGGGGTCTGAGGATCTCATCTCGGTACCTAATGGCAGTCAGGCTACCTCTGGCGAGCACATGGAGGGCTGTGCGGCCCCCCAAAGAAATGCCACCCCACACCATGACTGACCCACCGCCAAACCGGTCATGCTGGAGGATGTTGCAGGCAGCAGAACGTTCTGTCCCATCACGTCTGTCCCATGTGCTCAGTGTGAACCTGCTTTCATCTGTGAAGAGCACAGGGCGCCAGTGGCGAATTTGCCAATCTTGGTGTTCTCTGGCAAATGCCAAACGTCCTGCACGGTGTTGGGCTGTAAGCACAACCCCCACCTGTGGACGTCAGGCCCTCATACCACCCTCATGGAGTCTGTTTCTGACCGTTTGAGCAGACACATGCACATTTGTGGCCTGCTGGAGGTCATTTTGCAGGGCCCTGGCAGTGCTCCACCTGCTCCTCCTTGCACAAAGGCGGAGGTAGCAGTCATTCTGCTGGGTTGTTGCCCTCCTACGGCCTCCTCCACGTCTCCTGATGTACTGGCCTGTCTTCTGGTAGCGCCTCCATGCTCTGGACACTACTCTGACAGACACAGCAAACCTTCTTGCCACAGCTCGCATTGATGTGCCATCCTGGATGAGCTGCACTACCTGAGCCACTTGTGTGGGTTGTACACTCCGTCTCATGCTACCACTAGAGTGAAAGCACCGCCAGCATTCAAAAGTGACCAAAACATCAACCAAGAAGCATAGGAACTGAGAAGTGGTCTGTGGTCACCACCTGCAAAACCAGTCCTTTATTGGGGGTGTCTTGCTAATTGCCTATAATTTCCACCTGTTGTCTATTCCATTTGCACAACAGCATGTGAAATGTATTGTCAATCAGTGTTGCTTCTTAAGTGGACAGTTTGATTTCACAGAAGTGTGATTGACTTGGAGTTACATTGTGTTGTTTAAGTGTTCCCTTTATTTTTTTGAGCAGTGTAGATAGAGGGCTTAATTGCCGAAATCCCAAAGTATCCCAATAGGAACGCAACGCTACTGCCACCTGCTCGGGAGTATTTTAACAAGGCTGACGGCTTCAAGGTTGGTGCCATGTGAACACAAACTGCCATTGACTGCCAAAACTCTGTTCAGAGATGCTAAGTACTCTCGGCAGGCAAACATTTGACAATCCTAACGGTGTGTCTGAGCCCATAATCCTTAAGAGTCTATTGACGAACATGTGCATCAATCGAAGTAACATAACAATAAAACAAATCCCCATCAAAATCTCAGTTTAAGCTAGAGTTATCCGTTTTTTTGCATGGGCTGCGTCTCAAGCCACCGCATCCGCTTATGTCGCCCTTCCGCATCTGTGTTCGTCAGACCATGAGACATCCCGAAAATCGGTCTTCTCACAAAAGCTTCTGCAGCATACGAATTGTTTGGCCTAGACACTATTATGACCACTCTATGGAAAGGGGTGACTCTCACAAGCACTATGTTGTTCTCCGTTTTGCTATATGACCCCCACAAGTGTCACGTAAGGTAACCCACGCAAACGAATGTAAGTATGGAGGTAGTTTTGTGCCAACAAAAATAAGGGGTTAAATATGTGTTTTAAAAAACAATATTTCCTGATCTTTCTTATATCTCCTAGATATGGGACAGACACTTCAAAACATTTACATTTTAGTCATTTAGCAGACGCTCTTATCCAGAGCGACTTACAGGAGCAATTAGGGTTAAGTGCCTTGCTCAAGGGCACATTAACGTCATTTAGCAGACGCTCTTAGCCAGAGCGACTCACAAATTGGTGCGTTCACCCTATAGCCAGTGGGATAACCACTTTACAATTTGGGGGGGACCTTATGATTAAAACCCTATGATTTATTTATTCCTTATGTTAGCTTAGTACCCCCCCAAGACTTTGAGGTTATTAAGCAGGTACTTTGATTAAAAATATATATATATTTGTTTATTTAACCTTTATTTAACCAGGTAAGCCAGTTGAGAACAAGTTCTCATTTACAACTGCAACCTGGCCAAGATAAAGATTTACCTGGTCATACTCCAGTGCTCCTGGGTAGAGGGGCCAGCCCAGGAAGAGCTCAGCGATGACACAGCCCAGAGACCACATGTCGATGGCCTCACAAAACGGCAGGCCCAGGATGATCTCTGGAGCCCTGTATACAGGGAAGACAAATAGTACAGAGGTTAGTGGGGAGCAGTTTCAACAACCATTCTGAGACTAGAACACACACACACACCAGGCATTCAATTTGTTTTACTCAGAGGGCAGGAAAATCAAGATATTTTCTAACATGATTTATTGTGGGACCTCACGTATGAAGACCATGAGGTCACACAAACAGAATGCAGTATGTGAATTGAACTGCTATTAGTTCTTCAAATATTGGGACTGAGAACACACCGGTTACATCAAGCTGAAGAGTGACACTTGTGGACTTTGACGGCCATTAAGCAATTTTGCAGGCATTACTGCGAGGTTCCACTTCCATTTAAAAAGAATGGCCAGTCAGTTACCAGTTTAAAACCAAGGCTATGCAGAGCGGCAGCCTTGACAACAGAAAGGAAACAGCCGTTGTCTAGCGATGGTCGGACGCAACCCCCTAATGAAACCATTATAGAGTGACACTGTCATCACTCGGTTTAACACGTTTCACCTCCCAGCCAAATGACCACCTGCTGACAGGAAACCTCTGTCTGCGGATAAATGCTGAAAACAAATTCAGCAAGGGAAGGTATGACAAAAGAATGACTAGAGAAGTGCAAAATGAGCACATACCCAGCACCCAGCCTGAGTGAAAGAATCAGATGTGTACTCCATATCCAGCCCTGGACCACACTGGCAACAGCTGAGGGGCTCATGTACACCCACAGGGGGACTGCTGCTCAACATTAGCCTCCTCAGGCACCATTGTGTGAAGAGATAAACAGACATACTTCCCCCGATAGCTGGGGTTTTGCAGCAATGTCTGTCTAACAGGAACATAAGTACAGTTCATGTTTTTCTACCATGGGCTAAAAGGGGAAGCAACAATTAACAACTTCCTGTTAGAGTAGGAAGTTAGTTACATAAAGCAAAGAAAGGACAGAGGAAACTGAGAAACTCAATTTCAACTTCACTTCAGTGTGTTTGCCTTAAATTAAGTCAGTGATATCCAGAGCAGAGACAGACTTCTCCATTCTTTTAATTTTTTGTAAAAGGGAAAATCACTCCTGTACATAGTGTGATTACTGCCAAGTTCAGACAAGTCTATAATGTCATATTACAAACTGTTCTGTTAGAGATATAGCCTAGCCTATTACGCCAACGCCTAAATCATACCAGCATGAACTAATATTGCCTAGACAACATGTGAGTAATCTGACTAGTCCAGGCTTGAGCAGGAAGTTCCAGGAAGGGTCGCCCCAGTCAGTCTCCAGAGAACACGCTTCTTAGGCTACTGTCACAGATGAGCCAGGTGTTTCACAGGATGTATAAACCTGAAGCATCTAGTTGGCATTTCCACTCACCACCAAATATTGTGATGAGAGGAAGCCTAGTGGCTGGCAGTAGGAGAAGATGGAGCGAGATGGATTTCGGCCAACGTTCTGCCAATATTCTCATCGATGAAACATTTGATCTCAATACAGTTCCGTTCCCAAAACTACAATCTGTTACGAATAGAGTGGACTAAATGCCATTGTTTAGGAGTGCAAGGGCGAATTGAGTTATTGCACACGTGCATTTCAGAGTAGGCATTCCCTAATGGAAATATATGCTAGAACGTGTCAATAGGATCTCGCTAGCTTGTGCTTGGTTCTGCCCACCTCCTTGCTTGTTCTGGCCACTGATTAATTCGCTCCCATTGGAAACGACAGGCTGTGGTCTATCTTGGGTTAGTTATAAAAATATTTGCTACTGTGACAGTCGAGTACCTGACCACCTGGTCAACCAGGCCTGGGTGTCAGCCTCCCTGTGGGCCAGGGAAACTCTGCACAATGCAGCTGTTCTAGGGAAAGCAAGTGTCTTCCACAGGCCCAGGAGCAGGGAATATTTTACATTTTAGTCATTTAGCAGACGCTCTTATCCAGAGCGACTTACAGAAGCAATTACGGTTAAGTGCCTTGCTCAAGGGCACATCGACAAATGTTTCACCTAGTCGGCTCGGGATTAGAACCAGCGACCTTTCGGTTACTGCCACAACGCTCTTAACCACTAAGCTACCTGCCCTAACTAACTCTCACTAACTGTAAGTCGCTCTGGATAAGAGCGTCTGCTAAATGACGTAAATGTCATGGATTATGACCCGGGTTAGCCCATTGACTAAGCAGCAAGAACAAGGACAGAAGCACATCTCATCTCATGCAGCAGAACAGGAGACTAATTTCACTTCCCTCAACTCACAGAAAGTCAGAAATTCCCCCGTACAAATGCACCAGTACCCAGAAACAGACTAGTTTACTGCTTCCGATAAAAAACACAAAAACATTGTTGGGTATTTTGAAAAATGGCATGATCATATCTCCTCTAAGCTAGTGCATTCTTTATGGGTTGGGGCTGGAGTGTGTGTGAGTGGCTGACCCTGTGTGTGCTTATACATATAGGACTATGTATGTGTGTGTGTGTGTACATATAGGACTGTGTGTGTGTACATATAGGTGTGTGTGTGTGTGTGTGTGTGTGTGTGTGTGTGTGTGTGTGTACACATACAGTGGGGAGAACAAGTATTTGATACACTGCAAATTTTGCAGGGTTTCCTACTTACAAAGCATGTAGAGGTCTGTAATTTTTATCATAGGTACACTTCAACTGTGAGAGACGGAATCTAAAACAATAATCCAGAAAATCACATTGTATGATTTTTAAGTAATTAATTTGCATTTTATTGCATGACATAAGTATTTGATCACCTACCAACCAGTAATAATTCCAGCTCTCACAGACCTGTTAGTTTTTCTTTAAGAAGCCCTCCTGTTCTCCACTCATTACCTGTATTAACTGCACCTGTTTGAACTCGTTACCTGTATAAAAGACACCTGTCCACACACTCAATCAAACAGACTCCAACCTATCCACAATGGCCAAGACCAGAGAGCTGTGTAAGGACATCAGGGATAAAATTGTAGACCTGCACAAGACTGGGATGGGCTACAGTACAATAGGCAAGCAGCTTGGTGAGAAGGCAACAACTAATGGCGCAATTATTAGAAAATGGAAGAAGTTCAAGATGACGGTCAATCCCCCTCGGTCTGGGGCTCCATGCAAGATCTCACCTCGTGGGGCATCAATGATCATGAGGAAGGTAAGGGATCAGCCCAGAACTACATGGCAGGACCTGGTCAATGACCTGAAGAGAGCTGGGACCACAGTCTCAAAGAAAACCATTAGTAACACACTACGCCGTCATGGATTAAAATCCTGCAGCGCACGCAAGGTCCCCCTGCTCAAGCCAGCGCATGTCCAGGCCCGTCTGAAGTTTGCCAATGACCATCTGGATGATCCAGAGGAGGAATGGGAGAAGGTCATGTGGTCTGATGAGACAAAAATAGAGCTTTTTGGTCTAAACTCCACTCGCCGTGTTTGGAGGAAGAAGAAGGATGAGTACAACCCCAAGAACACCATCCCAACCGTGAAGCATGGAGGTGGAAACATCATTCTTTGGGGATGCTTTTCTGCAAAGGGGACAGGACGACTACACCGTATTGAGGGGAGGATGGATGGGGCCATGTATCGCGAGATCTTGGCCAACAACCTCCTTCCCTCAGTAAGAGCATTGTGGCTGGGTCGTCCAGTATGACAACGACCCGAAACACACAGCCAGGGCAACTAAGGAGTGGCTCCGTAAGAAGCATCTCAAGGTCCTGGAGTGGCCTAGCCAGTCTCCAGACCTGAACCCAATAGAAAATCTTTGGAGGGAGCTGAAAGTCCGTATTGCCCAGCGACAGCCCCGAAACCTGAAGGATCTGGAGAAGGTCTGTATGGAGGAGTGGGCCAAAATCCCTGCTGCAGTGTGTGCAAACCTGGTCAAGACCTACAGGAAACATATGATCTCTGTAATTGCAAACAAAGGTTTATGTACCAAATATTAAGTTCTGCTTTTCTGATGTATCAAATACTTATGTCATGCAATAAAATGCAAATTAATTACTTAAAAATCATACAATGTGATTTTCTGGATTTTTGTTTTAGATTCCGTCTCTCACAGTTGAAGTGTACCTATGATAAAAATTACAGACCTCTACATGCTTTGTAAGTAGGAAAACCTGCAAAATCGGCAGTGTATCAAATACTTGTTCTCCCCACTGTATAGGTGTGTGTGTGTGTGTGTGTGTGTGTGTGTGTGTGTGTGTGTGTGTGTGTGTGTGTGTGTGTGTGTGTGTGTGTGTGGCGCTCACGCCCGCGGGGACAGCCTAACACTCATAACTCAACTCTGGCAGTGTGATAAAGGCTGCAGCCGTGGCCTGCCTTTCCAGAAGCTGCCTGTACAACCACACCATATTTGATGGAGCACAGCACTTTGTGAAGCCTCATGGGGGTCAACCATTTCCAGAATTAAAATACACTGGACCATTCACATGAGAGCTGCATTAACTGGGTAAAAACAGACCAAACTGACATAGCTAGCATAACATGATGCCAACAGAGCGTTTGGAATAGCAGCCAATCGGAATTTAGATTAGAATACACAGGGAGGGAAGATAATAGCTTCTAGCTAGCCTTTCAAAAGCCACAGAAAAAGGGGGCATCATTTACCTTCACTCAACGGCCATTAAATATCCTCCATGCCCGATTGGGTCATTAAATAAACAATGAGTAGTGCCTGTGCACCAGCAGATAACAGAATGAAGACACTAGTGATGGGGGGAAATATTCAATAGTTACATTTCACGATATTACATTTGAATGATATATCGTCTTGCTACTGTAGTGTAAGCTAGTGCTAATCGGCTGTACTTGCGCCAGAACTTCTGTATTTTTCATCCAATAGCTTGTTCTCCATCTTAAATAGTGAGCAAACATGTTTTCAGCACTTTTATTTCCCTGACTGAACAAAACATGTTGTTTTTTCACGCTCGCTCTCATCTCTCTGCAGCAGACACACTGTGAGCAATATGTTCACAATCGCAATACATATAGAATCATGAGAATCACAAAACATATCGTAACGACACTAAAGTATCGTATCACAAGGTCCCTGGCAATTCCCAGCCCTAATTATAATGAACAGCTCATCTGGGGCCTGGGGGTCGGGATGTGACCACCCATTCAAATGAAGGGCAGAACCACAAACAACCTAAGAGCAATGCGGTTCTATTAGAAAGTCAGGTCTAAATCAACAGAACAGAAGGAAATGGGTTTCTATTTCTAATCACGCAACGTGGAAATGCCTTGATTTATTTTTTCCTGTGACTTATATTGGTCTGCAGATTGTGAAGGTAAATACACAGCCTTGGTCGCGAAGCTGGAGGGGATGAGAAAGGAACTTTGTCATTGCACGTGACACTAGCTCCCCGTCACATCCTAACATAAATCGGTCTTAAGCATGAAACACACAGAGAATCTCACTGCCGATAGGTACTTTTCTCAGTGGGAGGCCGTTCCTTCTCTTGCTAGAACAAAAATGGTACCTGCTGTGTGCCGACCCGGAAACGACAAACTTAACGTTTCTACTTGTAGAATTGTAATACTCGTCAGTGGCCAACAACTTGACTTTGAGCCAATAAGAGAGCACGAACCCTCACGTGGGGGAGCCAAAATAAAGGAAAAAAAGATGAGCCAGTCACACTTCATATGCAATGTAGGCTATGGGATGGTAGCTAGCTAAGTGCACAGAATGCATACAACACTAAATAGTTCATCCAAGCTAGCTAACCACTGTAGCTAGTATTTACATATTTAAAATCACAATGAACTCTAGTTTCCCTGAAACAGGCGTGTTAGCTGCTGAGTTAATGCAGTGTCCTTAGCGATTCTATATTGTGGTAGATAGCGAACATGCTAACGTTAGCTAGCTAGCCAAACATTTGGCTATGGGCTGGCACTGGCAGTGTGGGATTATGGTGAATGAATGAAATAGTTTATTCGTCATCTTGCTAGGTAGTTATCTAGCTATGGCCATCTGGCTAGTATCAACAAGGGCTTTCTACAAAATAGCAACATTAGCGCAGATAGCTTGGAATCTAGACCATAAGCAAAACTAACGGATATGCATTACCAAACAACGCTACTGCCACCTGGTTTGGAGTATGGTTTGGAGTATTATTAACTGCCAACACTGTTCAGAGGTGCTAAGTACTGTCGGCAGGCAAACGTTTGACAATCCTACCGGTGTGTCAGAGCTTTTATAGGGCTGCGGCCTAAGACTCAAGTCACGTGACATCACCTCATCGAGAGGGCGTGAGCGGTGAAGAATGGAAGACACATTCCAGCCTGAGGATCAGACCAGCGCTCCATTGACCCCATCTGCAGTCTGTCAACGCAGGACATTCAGACCGACTTCATTAGGGCCTCAGCCCAACCATGATCACAAGACCTGACTTAATGTGCCAATTAAGAAACAGGTCCTAATCAAGCAGCCACAGGCCACTGTGTTCCTGACCATTAATACTTTAATGATGTGTACTGCCAAAGGCATGTTTCGCTGATCAAACAGCAGCCCTGGCTGATCTGACCACACAGCCTTCTCTCTGCTGTGGGATTGAATAGCCATAGAAGCTTCAATCTTGAACTAAAAGTGAGTTAGGCAATGCAGTAAAACAATGTGGTAGAGTAAATATATCAGGCAAGTCAGTGAGTGGGTCACTGGTCTGATCTGATTGACCCTGAATGCAAAACCACTTCACACCTGTAACACAAACTAAACCCCAGGTCAAACAGGAGGGTAGAGTACTAACAATCTACAGGGCTTTAGAGGATACTTCGGGATTTTGGCAATGATGCCCTTTATCTACCCCAGAGTCAGATGAACTAGTGGATATCATTTTTATGTCGCTGTGTCCAGTATGAAGGAAGTTAGAGGTAGTTTCGCAAGCCAATGCTAACTAGCATTAGCACAATGACTGGAAGTCTTATGGGTATCTGTTAGCATGCTAAAATCCCAAAGTGTCCCTTTAATACGGGCAATAGCATCACCATGTTTCCAGCGTTACAGGAAGCCACACAGCAACAACATCGACAAAGAATCTGTAGCAGACATAAAAGGCTACCAGCACAAAAAAAGATCTGCTTGGTTTTCAAAACATAGCCGGGGTCATCAGAGGACAGCAGCTTTTCTAGCGGCATATGTACGGAAAAGGAATGAACCCAAGGGATATGAATGTAGGCACTATGCACGGTTTAATCACAGAAACATGTGCACTCCTGAGCATGAGAATGAATAAAACAGACACTGATATGGACAGGTTAAGCAATAACAAAAAACAGAGCAAGAGTCATGACAGCCAACATGCTTACTGGTCCAAAATCACATTAACAGCTAAATGCAAAGTAGAGCAAATGCATAGAGAGCTCCACACCAAGATGAGATACCCTAGTAGTGTAACTAATACGTGGCTACATGGATAATTTCTACTACATCCTTTACTGTAAATCTTCTGATTGGTCTTTAAGGCTTGATCATCAACGCCATGCCAAATCAACTGCTCGCATTCCCTCCAGGCATTTCATTACACCAAGACTCAAGTCATTTACCAGGCCTTGGCTAGACAGACTGGCCTCTGGTCAAAGGAGGCTGAGCCCATGATTAGGTCATCGGAGGAGGCTTGTTATCCCACAGTTCTGAGATCTGTTGACATAGGATCAGATGAAATACGTATGCAGGCCGTGGATAAGATACTACCCAACACCTAGGTGATGAAAAGTGCAGTTTGCATTGAAATCAAATGACCCGTTTAGTAGGCACCTGGGAAAGTGACAAAAATTATAGCCTGAACTTTTCCAAATTTACTGGGGCTCAAGTAAAACAAAATGGCCAACAAACTGCAAACATGAAGTACAAGTACAGAATGTACAGATTTTAAGGACGCAGCGTTCAAAAACAACATTGTGAGCCATTCCTGGATCTATGAAATGGGGTCCAACCTAAAACATAACAGCACATGTTAAGCCCAATCAAGTCTGCTATATGAGAGAGCATGAGCTGCAGACATTCAAAAGAGCTTTATGAACCAGAGGGAGGAGAAGAGAAAGACAGTGCTGTTGAATAATGGTGAGGGAGTTATTCCTTTTACTGTGGCAAAGGCAAATAGCTCTGGTTAATGTCAGGCCTATCATTTTGTCTAGCGGCTTGCATTGCACCCACACTGATCCTGCATGCAAGCATTTCACAAGGCATCTATGTACCCAAATAAGAATGCCCTGAATGTGTTTTTCTAGGAAGCTTATGGCTTTAAATTGACTACAAACGGTACAGAACCCATATCCCTAGTACCCTATAGGATACTAGGCAATAAGACACCAGTGACTCCTGGTTAACAATTCAGAATTGAAGACTGGATTGAACGGTTTTCAACATTTTACCATCTGGCTCCCCGCAAGAAAAAAATTTTTCACTACTTTCCTAGCCAATATAATTTAGCCTAGCGTTCCAGTTGAAGAATAGCATTAGGCCTAGTTAAGAAAAACTGCGGAGCACCAATAGGCCTATATCACAGCTATCAGCACTAGTCCAATAAGCGTGACATAAGAAATACATTGACCTGGTTGTTTACACAGAGATCTGTGTCTTATCAATGAAAAAGGCACATGGTACAATACCATTCTCCAAGTCTAAACTAGATATGCACAAACGGCTAGACGACAGGACAGAAGTATTCCTTCACTTGGGAGGAATCCTCCAGAGGCAACAGCAAGGTTTTCTGAACAGGCCTGCAGGCACAAGAAGCTGGTTATGTGGAAAGCACACACGATCCATTCAGGCATAAGAGACCTGGGCTTCATCACTCCGCACTCGCAAATGTGAGTGGCCCATTATGCAATCGCCTGTAAATATCATTTTTCTTGGCATTTCAGCTTTGTTCTAATGGTCTGTAATTAGCTGTCAGTGGTGCTAGCCTAACTGTCACAAAGTTCCAAAGTAATTGAAATAAAAGGAATAAATTGTATTTCACAATATGGTGTGAGGTGGATTCTATTTCAGATACAGCATTATCAAGATATGATCTAGGTCCGATCAGTTTAACCTTTTCACTAACATGACAAAGATATTCTTGTCGTTTTCAAAACAACAAAAAAGAGAGACTGAGCAGTGATGCACTTGTGGTAGTCCTCCAGGAGGCCTTAGCAGTGGAGCTGCAGATTAAAAGTGGTTCACCATCAGGAATGAGGGCATAAGTACATGATGCACAGCATTCGCTTAATGGCAGGGCTGTGACGGTAATTTAATTATGGCTGATGGTTTTGGTTCAACGTAGAAAATCGTAAAAATAAAGAAAAACCCTTGAATGAGTAGGTGTGTCCAAAGTTTTTACTGGTACTGTATATATATTTTTTAACCCATATTTTCTCCTCTCCTCCACTCCGGACTGCATGTGCTGCTGCTGTAGGGAGGGAGGGGGGGAGTGGGGGGACAAAATACTAATTTGCTACAACACCTTGCTTGTTTCAACAAGGAGCAACAGAGTTTCATCACGTTGTAAAGAGTCCATGTAACCGCGGAAACTGACTTACCGCACTAATGCCCAGCCGTCCCCAGTCAGCGGTTCGTTCCACACACACAAAAAATAGTAATTATTATAATTTAAATAAGAACGGTTATGACGGTTATTTTATTTTCATGCCGGTCCTTCATCCATAATCGTCACTTTACACGATTATACGGTAATTGTGCCAGCCCTACTTAATGGGCATGTCTTATTCATTACCATGACGTAACACTCCAAAAGTACACAGCTCATATCCTGCTCACTAACCTCAGTGGGCCAGGGCATGGTGCACTGCTAACAACAACAGGTGTAAAATAACAATAACGTTTTTCAGCGGCAGGGACTGGGAGACTAGTCAGGATCGAGGGAAAGATGAACGGAACAAAGTACTGAGAGATCCTTGATGAAAACCTGCTCCAGAGCACTCAGGACCTCAGACTGGGGCGAAGGTTCACCTTCCAACAGGACAACAACCCTAAGCACACCGCCAAGACAACGCAGGAGTTGCTTCGGGACAAGTCTCTGAATGTCCTTGAGTGGCCCAGCCAGAGCCCGGACTTGAACCCGATCGAACATCTCTGGAGAGACCTGAAAATAGCTTTGCAGCGACGCTCCCCATCCAACCTGACAGAACTTGAGAGGATCTGCAGAGAAGAATGGGAGACACTCCCCAAATACAGGTGTGCCAAGCTTGTAGCGTCATACCCAAGAAGTATCTAGGCTGTAATCGCTGCCGAAGGTGCTTCAACAAAGTACTGAGTAAAGGGTCTGAATATTTATGTAAATGTAATTACAGTTTATTCCTTTGTCATTATGGGGTATTTTGTGTAGATTGATGAGGAAAAACATTTATTTAATCAATTTTAGAATAAGGCTGTAACGTAACAAAATGTGGAAAAAGTCAAGGGGTCTGAATACTTTCCGAATGCACTGTAGGTGTAGGCGCATGACGTGTTCAGAATTCTATGATCAGAATACAAAAGCTCCATGGACTGTCAAGTGTAGACACAGTCTTAGTCATGCGTGCATATTTTACGGGTGGTCCCGGCAATCAAACCCACCACCCTGGAGTTACAAGCGCCATGCTCTACCAATTGAGCTAAATAAAAGGACTGCAAGTACAGAATGAAGAAAACCGACTTGCCTGAATTGAACAGAGAGCATACACTACGATGCCTGTTATAGCCTGCTGCTTTAGATCCTTGTATGAAGGCAAACTTTTTGGCTGTTCAACTCCAGACCTCTCCTCTTGTCCAGGAAACCTAATCAACACACACCTGAGCTACTGGCTGAATTATTCAAAGAGCACAGTGCTCCATTTACTCTGAGGCATTATAGGAATAAGCACCTCAGGCAGAATACTGCCCAACCACTGCTACATCCAGAGGACTTGTAGGCAACAACTACACCTAACCCAAATCTTAACCACAACCACACAATACAAAACTTAAATCCCACAAGAGAATGGTTAACTAACTAGCAAACCCTGCATTACTGGAGTACTTTTATAATGTCATATTTACAGATATCCTAATGTTCCTACTGCAGGGGTAGGCAACTACAGTAGATGGTCGGAGGGACGGAAGATAATTATAATAATTTGTACACTGCAAATTGACCACAACTAAGCTCAAAAAGAGATTGTATTTGAAAATAATAATTTCATACCTTGATTACATTGAGACACGATCAAAAACAATCATTCGAGGGAATACATGGGAACAGATTTCCTAAATTAAACTATTTTCTAGCTGACGTCATGGTGACTTGTCTTTTTTTACACAAAAAAACTAAAATCCACAGTCCTACTGTGTTGTTTCTATATAGGATCAGGCCTTTTTTAGTTGCATAAGTAGAACCAAAAGGGCGGCATATATTTCAAAAGTTTTAGTTTGAAAATATGTACATGTTACCAGTGTTCATGATTAGGCCTAAAGTAGGAATTGTATCCATATTTCTATGCAATTGTATCCATTTTCTCCCATCTCAACAGGTTACATTTTATTTTCTCATAAGAATAAAACAAACTTTCACTACATGTGGGAACTGATCAAGAGCACACATGCACAAATAACATCCAAACCTGAAAAGCAGGGCAGTGAAAACACACCCAGTGACCAAATTCCTTAAACAGAGAGGTCAGGTGACAGGCAAATGCTTCTACTTTGAAGAGAAGGAAAACACCCACACAAAAAAAAAGTTGGCCTGGAACATTCAGAACATATAATTTAATCTAGAAACTGATCTGAAATCAGCCAGAAGACAGTGACCTCACAGGGACATACTTCCGGCATGTTTTACTGAGGCCCCTGCCAGCAGCTCACCATCTATGACAACACTGTCCAACACCAGAGGGCTATTTCTAGCAGCAGTGGATCATGCTTAGTGTATCTTACACACTCCAAACTGTAATGCACCTCCTCAAACCATAGTTGAAGAAAGAAAACTAAAGGCGAGTGCAAACCTGTGAGCTAGCTAACACATCTACCAGGTACCGTCTCATATGTGAATTATAGTTCGGAGTAGTCGAATGGATGCCTTTCTAAAAACTTGGTGTCGGAGCTGGAACTATCGTTCAATCTTTGCAATATAAATCTAGCTTTAGATGTTAGAGAAAGGAATACGCAGGTCCTCTTCGTAAGGGAATTTCTGTGTAAATCCCCCACCAAAGTGTGCTTTGCCATGACAACCCAGCATATGAGCATGACTATGAATAAAGGCTGCTCTTCACTAGGCTCTCCACCACCTTGGTTAATCTGTAACAAACCGAGGGTAATCAATAACAGTGTGTTTATGGTACTGACCACATTTAAAGGAGAAATTCTACAACGGGTTGGTCAAAACAAGCATTGTGATTGGTTGAGACGTGTTCTAAGCCATACTAAAAAACAAATTTAGCATGAGTAAGCCTATGTCGCAAAAATTGGAATCTTGTTTTCTGTTCCAGCTGAGAAATCACTGCTCATCCCCTGTCCCATCAACCCAGCCAGCCAATTCATTAACTTGATCTCCACTGTAAAAGGCATCTAGACATTTCCACTTGCTTCTAGCCTAACATTTGGTTTGCAACTACAGGGGTTTGTACAAACGTTGCTGTCTGTCGAGAGAGACACCAAAGCACAATTCCTGCAATCTAGCCTAACGGTCTGTACATGTTAGCTACTAATAACGTTTAGCAACAGTCCTCCATTTGTCTGTTGGTTAAATAATATTTTTACCAAGCTCTTCAGACCAGGGTTTTCCTGCAGTCCTTGAATTAACATCATTGATGTCAGAACGGGGTTACCACGAGTTTAGAAACATGCCAGGAATATAGGTTAGCTTTACAACAGGCGAAGTGAAGCAGCCTGTACACAGCAGGTACACATGAGAGTAGAGACAAAAAGGCAGGGTAGTGACTTTGAAAAAACTAGTGAGAGCTTTTAGGCAAAGTATGGTTCCTCAGAAAACTCACTTTACATGTTCTAAAATACATGTAACAGGCAGCAGTCTATGCATTATCATTATTATCATTAGAACACATTTCTGATTTAATCCAACAGTAATAGTCGTGGGCTGCACACTAGATTCACAAAGCAGTTTGACTCCATTTAGGCCTAGTTGATAAGTAAAAAGCTGAGCTTTAGTCACCAATGAGGTAATATCCCTCTTATGAAACACACCATCTGTTTCAAACTCTCCCTCTTACAGGGGTCACTTTAGAGTTAAAAAATCTGCATTTCCAAAACGCAGACCATAAAAATCTGTGTTTTACACCATTAAACCTCAGTTTTAAATTGCTTACATGAAAAAGCAACATTTCTATTGCAAAAATGATGCATGGACATCCTATTTCTAATGTTTATCATAGAAAGAATGTAGCCAGCTACATTTCCTAATGTTTTGCTTGAAGTTAGTCTTGCATTTTACCAGAGAAAAGTAGGCTACACTGAGAAAAGTACCGGAGAAAAGTAGTTACACAGTCAGAGCGCTGTCCAAGTGGAGAAGTGCAAATTAAGTACAACATTTGTCTGATGCCAAGCAGAAATTAAAATAAAAAAGTATTTTAGATCAGAGTTTACAAAACGCAGCAAGATATTTCTTGTTCAAATATTTTTTTTGCGTGAAGAACGCAGAATTCTGCTTTAACACGACCCCTGCTCTTATGAAAAATACCATCTGTTTCAACCTTCAGTTTATACACTCAGTTCCACTTGATCCATTTCACTGATAACCTGAGTGCAAACACAGTCAGAGAGCACGGTTACAGTAACATTCTGTACTCTCACTGAAACATTACATAATCAACATGAACAGAGCAGATAAGTCCTACAACACCTACATGAGACAGGGGGTTTTCTGGATCAAAAAGGGGCTTAGGTGGTGGGCGTGGCAATGGGCACGGTCGGCCCAGCTGAATTTTAGAGACTTTGAGGCCCCCATCCCGGCGGTGTAGAGACATTTTAGCATTTTTAAGCCAATTTCCTGCAAATCTACATATTTTTTCCATGCAGCGGAGAGAAAATGTTGCAGTTTTCAAGCCAATTCCCTGAGATTCTACATATTCTGTCATGGACCTGAGAGAAAATCTTGCAGTTGAAAAGATTATTTCCTGCAATTCTATGCAATTTGCCTTGGCTAATGAAGTGTTCTTTCACTCAAACTGAATTATTATAAAAAATTTTACACCGTCTGGATTTAGGCGACCCGACCAAGGACTTCAATGGCATGAGAGGAATTAAATGGGGAGGTTCAGCAGGTGCGCAGTCAGAGGTGAGTTCACATACTGCTGTCTGTGTAAATTGAGTTCATGGGACATACTGGCATGTTTACAAATAGAAAAGTACAGTTTCGTCACAATGATATGGAAATCTTAATCCAAGAGAAGCCAACTGCTCACTGTGTACAGTTCAGAAGGCAGGCAGACAGCCTTATCTGTTGTGAACCTCATTGGCTGCCTCCAACTGGGAATGTGTGCCTGCAACAGAACCTCATTGGCTGCCTCCAACTGGGAATGTGTGCCTGCAACAAATGCTCTATGTGAAAAACATGGCTGGCTGAACATGAGAACTTATGGGTTTTTTTTTAGGGGGTAGATCAGCTTTAATATTGCAGATAGATTGTGGCTTCCAACAAGTAATTGTATGCATAATTTCCAATCCCCCATATAGTTTTTTGTAAATATATAAAATATATATATAAATATACATTTTCGTTTATTATTTTCCCGTAACCCAACCACATCCCTCCCCTAGTTCACAAAAGTTCTGAACCTTTCTATTCTCATAGATTCTAAATATTGTAAAAAAAACATTTTTGCTAAGAGTATTATTATATTATTGATCATTTGACTATGACTTTTTAAAAATCATCCAGCAATGCTATTTGCAATTCTTCAGCCATTCCTAAACCTGCGACCAAAAACAAGCTACATATGGACAGTACAAATATTCAATGATTACTCACCACCTTCCGGAGACATTTGAAACCCCACCTCTTTAAGGAATACCTGGGATAGGATAAAGTAATCCTTCTACCCCCCCCCCCCAAAAATAAAAATAAAACATTGTAAAGTGGTTATCCCACTGGCTATAAGGTGAATGCACCTATTTGTAAGTCGCTCTGGATAAGAGCGTCTGCTAAATGACGTAAATGTAATGTAAATGATTATGTCTCTTCGCAGCAAAATCTGCAGAGCTGGGATGGTTGTATCCCCCATATAGTATCTGAATACTTTCCGAATGCACTGTATGTATGTATGTATGTATGTATATATATATATATATATATATATATATATATATATATATATATATATATATATATATATATATATAAATATATATATATAAATATATAAATATATATATATATATATATATATATATATATATATATAATATTCTATTGGTTGCAAGAATTTTGTATAATTTAAATTGAAAAACTACGTTTTGAATTCAGCGTCGTTTTGCATATCAGTTCAAAAACCATGTGCCATGGAATCGGTACATCGAAAATCTCTTCCCAACTATTTTGCCATCTATATGGCACAGCTGTCATTTTTTGGGTCCTTAAATGAAACCGGTTTACTTTTGAAGCACATTTTTGCCACTTCTGGTCTTTAATGCAGGGCCGACAGACAAGTTCCTTACTTTCTCCCCCTTCAACTTGCCTCTTCCATTTTTGCTGTAAAGGATTAGTTGGTTGTAATTTTAAGTAGAGCAGACACTTCCATATATTTTTGTTAGCTGCATGACATAACTCCACCAGTCCTATTTATGGTATCATTTACAAAGATTATACAGTTGTTTTTTTATTCAAAATATGTTTTTGTTTTTTTATCAATTAGTATATTTGAGTTTAACAATAATATTTGTAATATTTGTTCTGTCTTTTCTGGTGGATTAAATTGAAATTGCAAAAATCTTTTTAGGGCTTGTTTTAAAAATAGCGATATTTTGGAGATAAGGTCATCTGAAAAGGGAAAAGGGACATTTTTGAACATGAGGTGAGACATCCTTACTAATCTGCTAGCGAACCAGTTTGGATTTAAGCGTAACTTTTGTATGAAGTATAACTTTTGTATGACTGAAGCCTTTAGTGATAGGTCTAATGCGTTAATATTTAATCATTTCTGCCCTCCGAATTCATATTCATTATATAAATAGGCCCGTTTAATTTTGTCTGGCTTGCTGTTCCAAAGAAAATTGAATATATTTGGCTCAAATAATTTAAAAAAACAAGTCGCTAGGTGTAGGCAAGGCAAATACATAATATATTACACTTATAATTTGGTTGTAATCCACAGGTCAGAATATTTCTAGATCCTCTATGAGGCTGTGGAGGGAACCAAATTGTGGATTTAAAAGAAAACATGAATCAGTGTACAATGACACCTTTCATAGTGTTCTATTGTTTCTAGTACTTGTCTTACATTATCTACAATGTATAGTCCATGTAAAAAACCTGTCTGATTAGGATGAATAATATCCTACAACACACCTTTTTAATTCTATGCGCTATGCATTTAGCTAGAATTTTTGCATCACAACACTGAAGTGTAAGGGGCCTCCAATTTTTTTAATGGACTAGATCTTTATATTTACCACTTGGGTCCTGTTTCAGTAATCATTAAATCCACCCTTCTTGTTGATTATCTGATAATCTACCATTTTTATAGGAGTGGTTAAAACGGTCCTCTGAGTACATCAAAAAAGGTTTGGTATACCGCAACTGGTATGCCATCCAGCCCTGGAGTTTTCCCAGACTTAAAGGCTTTAATTGCATTAGGAAGTTCCTCCTCTGTAATTTGGCATTCACATTAGTTTCTGTACAGCTGTTAATTTTACATTATTAATAGGGGGAAAATGCTTACAATTAACTTCGGTTAGTGGAGATGGAGGAGACTGAAATGAAAACGTATGTTTAAAGTACTTTGCTTCCTCTTTCAAAATATAGCTTGGTGAATAACGGGTGTCAAGTTTCAGTAAATTATTTTGGTATCATTTCCATGTTGAAGATTAAAACATTATTTGGTGCATTTGTCCCCATTTTCCATCCAGTCCGCTTAATTTTTTGTATTATATTACACTTGATCTTTCTTGAATTTATTAAAAACAAGACAGAAATACCTTACTGACATAAGTATTCAGACCCTTTGCTATGAGACTCGAAATTGAGCTCAGATGCATCCTGTTTCCATTGATCATCCTTGAGATGTTTCTACAACTTCATTGAGTCCTCCTGAGTGGCGCAGTGGTCTAAGGCACTGCATCGCAGTGCTAACTGTGCCACTAGAGATCCTGGTTCGAATCCAGGCTCTGTCGCAGCCGGCCGCGACCGGGAGACTCATGGGCGGCGCACAATTGGCCCAGCGTCGTCCAGGGTAGGGGAGGGAATGGCCGGCAGGGATGTAGCTCAGTTGATAGAGCATGGCGTTTGCAACGCCAGGGTTGTGGGTTCGATTCCCACGGGGGGCCAGTATAAAAATATATATGTATTCACTAACTAAGTCGCTCTGGATAAGAGCGTCTGCTAAATGACTAAAATGTAAATGTAAATTCAATTGATTTGACATGATTTGGAAAGGCACACACATATATATATATATATATATATATATATATATATATATATAAAGGTCTATATAAAGGTATCACAGTTGACAGTGCATGTCAGAGCAATAATCATGCCATGATGTCGAAGGAATTTTCTGTAGCTCTCCGAGACAGGATTGTGTCGAGGCACAGATCTGGGGAAGAGTACCAAAAACATTCTGCAGCATTGAAAGTCCAAGAACACAGTGGCCTCCATCATTCTTAAATGGAAGATGTTTGGAACCACCAAGACTCTTCCTAGAGCTGGCCGCCCGGCCAAACTGAGCAATCGGGGGAGAAGGGCCTTGGTCAGGGAGGTGACCAAGAACCCGATGGTTACTCTGACAGAGAACCAGAGTTCATCTGTTGAGATGGGAGAACCTTCCAGAAGGACAACCATCTCTGCAGCACTCCACCAATCAGGCCTTTATGGTAGAGTGGCCAGACGGAAGCCACTCCTGTGTAAAACGCACATGACAGCCCACTTGGAGTTTGCCAAAAGGCACCTAAAGGACTCTGACCATGAGAATCAAGATTCTCTGGTCTGATGGAACCAAGATTGAACTCTTTCGCCTGAATGCCAAGCGTCACGTCTGTTGGAAACTTGGCACCATCCCTACGGTGAAGCATGGTGGTGGCAGCATCATGCTGTGGGGATATTTTTCAGCTGCAGGGACTGGGAGACTAGTCAGTATCGAGGGAAAGATGAACGGAGCAAAGTACAGAGAGATCCTTGATGAAAACCTGCTCCTGAGCTCTCAGGACCTCAGACTGGGGCGAAGGTTCACCTTCCAACAGGACAACAACCCTTAGCACACAGCCAAGACAACACAGTAGTGGCCTCGGGACAAGTCTCTGAATGTCCTTGAGTGGCCCAGCCATAGTCCGGACTTGAACCCGATTGAACATCTATGGAGAGACCTGAAAATACCTGTGCAGCAATGCTCCCCATCCAACTTGACAGAGCTTAAGAGGATATGCAGAGAAGAATGGGAGAAACTCCCCAAATACAGGTGTGCCATGCTTGTAGCGTCATACCCAAGAAGACTCGAGGCTGTAATCGCTGCCAAAGGTGCTTCAACAAAGTACTTAGTAAAGGGTCTGAATACTTGTGTAAATTTAATATTTCCAGGTTTTTTTATATTATAAATTTGCAAAAAAATCTAAAAACCTGTTTTTGTTTTGTCATTAAGGGGTGTGTAGATTGACGAGCGGGAAAAAATAATTTAATCAATTTTAGAATAAGGCTGTAACGTAACAAAATGTGGAAAAAGTCAAGGGGTTTGAATACTTTCCGAATGCACTGTACATTATGTCGGAAAAAGTCAGTTATAAATTCTTCTGTCCTGGTTAAAAACAAGTTGCCATCCAATAGGCTTTGATTACATTTCCAATATCCTAGCCCACGTTGAAATTCTGTAAGAGTAATGTAAATGCCAATTATTTGATGGTCCGACCGCATTCTGTCCCCTATCAACTTTTGGTGCCAGTGAGAATTACGTAAGTAGTCAAGAGGACTAGCTTGATTTAGCCTCCGCCATGTATATCTCACTAGGTCAGGATATTTAAGCCTCCGCCATGTATATCTCACTAGGTCAGGATATTTACGCCTCCGCCATGTATATCTCACTAGGTCAGGATATTTAAGCCTCCGCCATGTATATCTCACTAGGTCAGGATATTTAAGCCTCCGCCAGGTATATCTCACTAGGTCAGGATATTTACGCCTCCGCCATGTATATCTCACTAGGTCAGGATATTTAAGCCTCCGCCATGTATATCTCACTAGGTCAGGATATTTAAGCCTCCGCCAGGTATATCTCACTAGGTCAGGATATTTAGCCTCCGCCATGTATATCTCACTAGGTCAGGATATTTAAGCCTCCGCCATGTATATCTCACTAGGTCAGGATATTTAAGCCTCCGCCAGGTATATCTCACTAGGTCAGGATATTTAGCCTCCGCCATGTATATCTCACTAGGTCAGGATATTTAAGCCTCCGCCATGTATATCTCACTAGGTCAGGATATTTAAGCCTCCGCCATGTATATCTCACTAGGTCAGGATATTTAAGCCTCCGCCATGTATATCTCACTAGGTCAGGATATTTAAGCCTCCGCCATGTATATCTCACTAGGTCAGGATATTTAAGCCTCCGCCATGTATATCTCACTAGGTCAGGATATTTACGCCTCCGCCATGTATATCTCACTAGGTCAGGATATTTAAGCCTCCGCCAGGTATATCTCACTAGGTCAGGATATTTAAGCCTCCGCCAGGTATATCTCACTAGGTCAGGATATTTACGCCTCCGCCATGTATATCTCACTAGGTCAGGATATTTAAGCCTCCGCCATGTATATCTCACTAGGTCAGGATATTTAAGCCTCCGCCAGGTATATCTCACTAGGTCAGGATATTTAGCCTCCGCCATGTATATCTCACTAGGTCAGGATATTTAAGCCTCCGCCATGTATATCTCACTAGGTCAGGATATTTAAGCCTCCGCCAGGTATATCTCACTAGGTCAGGATATTTACGCCTCCGCCATGTATATCTCACTAGGTCAGGATATTTAAGCCTCCGCCATGTATATCTCACTAGGTCAGGATATTTAAGCCTCCGCCATGTATATCTCACTAGGTCAGGATATTTAAGCCTCCGCCATGTATATCTCACTAGGTCAGGATATTTAAGCCTCCGCCAGGTATATCTCACTAGGTCAGGATATTTAAGCCTCCGCCATGTATATCTCACTAGGTCAGGATATTTAAGCCTCCGCCATGTATATCTCACTAGGTCAGGATATTTAAGCCTCCGCCATGTATATCTCACTAGGTCAGGATATTTAAGCCTCCGCCATGTATATCTCACTAGGTCAGGATATTTAAGCCTCCGCCATGTATATCTCACTAGGTCAGGATATTTAAGCCTCCGCCATGTATATCTCACTAGGTCAGGATATTTAAGCCTCCGCCATGTATATCTCACTAGGTCAGGATATTTAAGCCTCCGCCATGTATATCTCACTAGGTCAGGATATTTAAGCCTCCGCCATGTATATCTCACTAGGTCAGGATATTTAAGCCTCCATATATAACCACCAGTTCCAATATATCCATGATATTCGGGATTTCCTTAAGTACATAAGGGTGATAGTTTGATTTCCTTTACAGTCCATTGAGGTATTTAAAACCATATTATAATCTCCCATAATAATAATAATAATAATAATAATAATAAGTCTTGTATTGCTTGTAGGATTGATAAATTATTATATATATTTTTAAAGAAGCGTGGATGTTGTTCCCAATACCATGAAGCAGACAGAGCTCTAAAAATACTTCTGGGTGCCATGTGCTGTACACAAATGTACACTAAACAGAAGAATGTCTGAAAGCCTTTTTTCCGGTCTCTAAATGCGCATTTACACACAACATTCTTGCCCCCGCCTGACTGACCTCGCTGGCTACATGCAGCCTCGCCATGACAGGGCTGTACAGTGCGCCATTTTACTTGCATATGCGCCTAAATATTTTGCTGTGCAACCTGGAATTTTAATTTAGGAGCACCAGTGCGCCTAGAAAAATGAAGGATTCTATCATTAATATCTAAAATATTTGCTCCAAAATCTATTTGTGTGCAACTCATTTTTCAACTTAGGCACACACGTGCTCCTTGTAAAAAAGGTCAGCATAGAGCCCTGCATGAGAGGAAACAGGCCTTGTAAGCACCTCATAGACCAGGACAGGTCACTCACGGCTGTATGTTATGCAACACTGCTTAGACATTTCACATAATTGTTCAAGTGGAAGCATATGCCTGCGTATACATAGGGTAGTGACCAAAAGGATTATACTTCCTGAGAATTGTCCATTTGTCTCATCCAGAAACATGCAAGACATAAAAGGCATTCTTGTTCACGTAAACATTTCTGTTCCTTCAGCAGGTTACGTAATCGAGGCTCATTTGGGTGTGACTGTCTGATGGTTAACAGAGGCAGTGCAGAGGAAGTGTTTGCATGCTGTCAAGCTCCCTCTGAAAAATCTGCAGATTATTACAGGGCCATTTGTTCACATTACATAACATAATAACAACGACCTAATATCTAAAAACTCTGGAAAAGATGCTAACCCTTGTGAAATGCTGCCCCTCGAACTGATTAGTGCTTACTTAGTAGCCTTACTGGGGTTGTCCTGATTTCTGACTTTAACTTTTTAAATATGTTTCTAGGAAGATAAAGTCATGAACAACACCCTATTAGTAAACGGGCAGGCCCAACCTACCTGTAGTAGCGTGACTGCAGGTACGTGGAGCACACAGCTTTGGACACGTGGCTGGCCGAGCCAAAGTCGATGACTTTCACCCGGTAAGGCTGTCGCACCGGGTCCACCAGCATAATGTTCTCCGGCTTCAGGTCAGCGTGGATCAGGCCCAGGCTCTTGAGCTTCTTCAGCGCAGTGGCCACCTGCTGTAAGACCGGTCTGATCACCTTCAATGGCAGCGGGCTGAACTTGTTCTGCTTGAGGAAGTCATAGAGATTTTGCTCCAGCATCTCAAACACCAGGCACGTGTGGCTGCGGTGCTGGAAGCACTCGAAGGCCCGCACCAGGTTGTGCTCATCAGCGTTCTCCCCACTCAGACGGGCAAGGATGCCCACCTCAATCTGGCCCTGCCTCGCGTACGATGGGTGGTTCTTTAGGATCTTGATAGCCACGACCTCCCCTGTGCCTCGCTTCCAACACTTCACCACCTGTCCAAAGGTGCCACGACCCAGGAACTCCAGCACCTCATAAGTGTTCTTCATGGAGCACAAGACCTCGTGCTGCACCAACTGGTAGTCCCCATCCCCTGCTGCATTATGAGCCCCAGTCCCACCACCACTCTGTTTGGGGGGCACTCCCCCCACCATGTTCTTGTTCCCTACGTTAGTTTGCAACATGGCAGATATCATGGAAATGTCCTCTACTATCTGCATGGCTTTCCCACTGTTCTCCACTCACCCTTACAGTTCAGCCCACATCGCAGGAAGCTGTCCAATTAGTTCACACCGCCACTGTGCTCTTCTATCTCCTCACCTTCTTCACTGCTGCTTCTCTGGCCACAGTCCCCTCTACCCAGTCTGACTGCACCTGTAGCTACACTGCTGTCCCACTGCAGTCCCAGCTTCTCTCGACCCTTGCCTTGACAGGGGGGGCCCTGGGTCTGGGTCGTTTTTTGGAGCAACTCACTGTGTACTTCTTTCAGGGATGTAGCTGCCTGCGAGGATAAGTCCTGCCCACTCAGGGGTCTACAATACACTTTCGTCTTAATTGAAGGGATGATATTGGTAGGCTTAGCAATGCCAAGGTTTACTCCAATTATATAGGTCTGCAGGGTCCTCTCATGAAAAACACAGCTGTTGAGCTCAACTCTGGGTTTCTTCACACTGTAAAAGGCACTTGTTTGGGTTTGATAAACGTGTGGCGGGTAGACCAAAATGTGTGAGGCCATACCTGTAAGAGAGAAAAGGGAATGATTAGTTTACTTCAACCACTACTTAATCTCTTGCTTTTTCTGACAATAATGAACGTAAATTAATCTTTACATAGTGACCACACCGCTCGCGTTGCAAATTAAATGTACACATATGTTATTCAATCATTTAATCCAAACTGCGCGTCAACGAGCGTCTGCGTAGCCAGGTGCTAAAATAGAATTTGGGTCTATTTGTGACGCTTGACGCGCTGCAAGTCCCACCTCTCCCATCTCCTCATTGGTTTTTAGGAGCATATACCCACGTGGGTGATTGAAAGATGAACTGAGGTCCACACTCCAGTCCAGTTGGTGGTGGTAATGCACCATAAAGTTGGTTGCCAACCGCCATATAAAGTCCAAAGAAGAAGCCTGAAGGAGGAGAGATTCCCGGAAACTGACTCTTTTATCTGGGGATTAAATTGTTGGAGTAGAGGACCTTGTGCATTTCAGGTAAAATAGCAACCCAATGTTTATATCCCAAGACAAATTAGCTAGCAACAGCAAGCTAGCTAAATTGCTATAAATGTTTAATGCTTTGACCTGTCCCCAAATTAATATAGTTGGTTCAGTTTGTTTTGATATTTCAACCTGCGTGTCCTGATTGCGTCTGGTGTGGGTGGACAAAAATCAACATGCGCGCGATGGCGGACGCACTCGCACGCCCGTTCTAGTCAGCATGTCAGGCTGTTTCATGCAATTTAGCCCATCACGTTGTTATGTGGGTGATTGTTAGGCCTTCTCAATACAACTTCCACCAAAACATGTTAGGGAGGATGCACTTAAACATTTCAGTTAGATCAGATAGAAATGGAGGGAATGGCAGGCATGCTATCTGTTCAATAGCAAGCTATACCGGGGCATTCAGCAAAAAAACTAAAACCAAATGTAATGATGGGGGAATCGCATCACTTTGTGGGCGAGCTATGCTGTGTCTGTCACTCAGGCAGGAAAAGCAGAGAAAGCAAAAAGGGAACTACAGTAGATAAGAGTGGCTTTATTCAACCAGCAAACTGTGACACTATAGACCACAAGCAAACACAGACAGACAATCTGCCTGCCTGTCAAAAGCTAACCATTCAGCATAAACCTTTTATATGTCATCTTGTCTCTGTTGGAGTACCAGCAAAGTTGGGAAATATGACAGGTTTAGCTGTGCTGCTGATTGTATCAGAGTGAGTGTTTGCTTAAAAGTATGGGATGGTTTAATGCTGACATGGCACTAGTTACTACTAGAGTTACTAACACCTAACTCAGTCCTCCTGACATGTCTGGAAAGGCTATTTTGATGTCAGCACGATGCGCCGATAATGAAAGGGATGTGCTTTTTTACTGATTATTTCTCCTGTGTCTTTCTCACTCAAACACCCACATGGAAAACCACACAAAGCCACTGAGTGCTGCCCAATACAACTGGATTTTCAAATCCAAGTGATGCGAGGTCTCAACCCCCAGGAAAGAAAAGAAAAAAATTGAGAGAACCAATCAAAGATAAGCACATTCAGGAGCACATTTCTGTGCAAATACTGCACTTACAACTCCCTCGCTGTGAGTCACATCAGCCAGGCTAACTAGTTACACCATATATTTAAGTAATTTAGCAGACACTCTTATCCAGAGCGACTTACAGTTAGTGAGTGCATACATTTTCATACTGGGTATAGGGTACAAATATGCCAAGTTCAGACAGGCGAATGGGCGTCTTCTGTATCAAAATGGATCTACATTACTTCAGTTCCTAATAGAGGTATTATTGAAAACAAAAGATAAAACATAAGTGGATGGCTAGATGTATAACACATTTAACTAAAGCATGTCATCCTACCGAAAGGAACCGTGCAAAACAAAACAACCCCCCATAAAAGGTTTACACTCCGGGGTACCCTGAGATTATATAAATATATTGTGGATAGAACATAGTCTTATTTCTTTATCATTATTTTCATATACTTGTCAGACACTTAGTAGCTAGCTACCACAATAAGTACCAAAACAGAGCCAGCTACACCACATCCCAGCAATGGTAGGAGACCCTGGCCCAGTGTTGAATTACACTCCTCGCCATTTCTGGATTAGAAGGCTGCCGTCTGTAAGAGGCCACTTGTAAATCATCAACAAATGGGAGAGGTGCAGAGTAGACTGAGGGGTATGGGTGGTTGATAAAACACCTATTGACTACGTAGCTTCAAGTAAGTAACTAGTAGTGTCAAGTTAGAAATCCACTAGTATGTAAATTATATAGCTACTGTTTTATCTAGCTATATGACTGAGTGATAAAACATGATGGTTATTATAAGACATCTGGCTGGTGAATGTAGCTAGCTAAGCGTTTAACGTTATCTTGTCAGCCATGTCATAAATGGTATAGGGAGGACATGGGACTTCTCGTTTCCCCCCTTCACTCGCTGACAGTGTGCAGTTCTGTCACAGTATCGTTGGTAATGTGGCTAGTCCACAAAATGTAGTTAGCTATTAAACATTAACGTTGGCTAACCAGTTAGCTGGTAAATTCAAGTTGTAAATTAGTTAGCTAGACAGCCAAGATTGGTAGCTGAATTAAGGATTAGCTCGTTAGCTAACTAACTTTAACTATGTATAGGTAGGAGAATGGGGATGGCAATAATTAGCTAAATCCCCCCAAAACAATTATCGAAATGTAGCTACAAACCAAAGGACGAATCAAAAAGTCACAGGTTGACGAACACACTTTTTGCTATCGTTAGTGGCTAGCAGCTTGCTACACATATTTGCTAACTAACTATCTAACGTAAAACCAACTATTAGCTAGGTATCTAACTAGCGACGAAATGCATACCTTTTTTAATTTGGATTGATATTATTGTAGCGCACATACCTTTATAAACAATAGTAAATTACAGAATCCAGTGCTTCTCTGAACATGCTAACGAGTTAACAAGTACCCACACCATGCTCGGTTTGCCTGCAATGCTGCCATCTTGTTCTCCTGGACAACGAGGATCTCAATAAACCCACCATCTCTCACATGTTAAACTCCAAATAACTCACGTATTACACCATTAAATCAAAACCAGTCTTCATCCTATGCGTAGTCAACAACTGCCAGTTTCGGGGAAAAGTGGCTCTTGTTTTCGTTTCAAGGGCTACGATGCCCATATTCTAACCTTTGTGGGGACCAGTTGTTCCAGAGACCGTACGGTTCCAGCACTTCGCTAGTTGTTGCATCTAGCTGCTAACACGCAGCAACAGTCTCTCCCCACCCTGTTGCGTGTGGAATGTTTGAGAGTCATGGAACAAGACCAGAGAAATCGACTCACCACGAGCTGACTTTTGAGAAATGTGCATGATATCATCAAAGCCACTTTTAAACAACAACAACAATTAACATTTATTAAAGATAAAAGCAAAAAACGATGACAGATTTGTGCAAATGTGGACATTCCCCATAGCCTCATTTCATTTTTTGTCCTCAGTTACAGCAATCCAATTATAGTATCAATTTCAAAATGAATTTAATTTACCTCCAATATCCATAATTAAACTCTAATGCAATTAATGCAATTCTATCAAATATATTTTCAATGTCATGTGGGTGACCCCACCACATAAAATATAAATATAATCAATTTTTAGACACAATTGATAAGGACTCTGCATTCTATCCATAACAATGAATTGTATATTCTGGGCAATTCTCAAATGTACACTGTTTTCAAATCAAGAGCTGCCTGCAAGCTAGCCCTTGATCATGACTCTCAGTTACGCCTCGATCACACTGACATCGTTTTCACATTTTTGGTACACAAGAAGTACATTTATTTCCAATGGAACGCTGCGTTTGCCTTGCAGCATTGCTTTCAAATCAAATCAAATGTTATTTGCCACATGCGCCGAATACAACTGGTGTAGACCTTACAGTGAAATGCTTACTTACAATCCCTTAACCACAATGCAGTTTTAAGAAAAAAGAAAAAAAAGTGTTAAGTAAAAAATAGATAAGTAAAAAAATAAAAATAGCAAATAATTAAAGAGCAGCAGTAAAATAAAATAACAGTAGGGAGGCTAAAAACAGGGTGTACTGGTACAGAGTCAATGTGCGGGGGGGGGCACCAGTTAGTCGAGGTAATATGTACATGTGGGTAGAATTAAAGTGACTATGCATAGATAATAAACAGAGCAGCAGCAGCGTAAAAGAGGGGGTGGGGGGGTGGGGGGGGGGCATGATTAGCTGTTCAGGAGTCTTATGG
Source organism: Coregonus clupeaformis (assembly GCF_020615455.1). Lineage (NCBI taxonomy): Eukaryota > Metazoa > Chordata > Actinopteri > Salmoniformes > Salmonidae > Coregonus > Coregonus clupeaformis. The sequence continues at coordinate 49,831,796 of NC_059197.1, read as the reverse complement.
CTTGGGGGTAGAAGCTGTTAAGAAGCCTTTTGGGCCTAGACTTGGCGCTCCAGTACCACTTGCTGTGCGGTTGCAGAGAGAACAGTCTATGACTAGGGTGGCTGGAGTCTTTGACAAGGCAGTTGCAGTGCTTTCTGTGTGGTACATACGTTGAATTTACCGAACGTATGTATCAAACTGTATGTGTAGACAACTTGACAGAAATGGTAGCAGAAGGTGAATGTTGAACTTTTGTTGCACACATATCCAGATGATGCTGCTTCCTATTTTGCGCAAGGACACTATCGGTGTGATCAAGGCTTTACATTACATTACACATAACGCCTCCATCACACCGACAGCCTTGATCACACCGACAGTGTCATTGCGTTTTTGGTACACCAGAAGTACATTCATTTCCGATGGAACGCTGCGTTTGCCTTGCAGCATTGTGTTGCAGAGGCAGTTGCAGTGCGTTCTATGTGGTGCATACATTGGATTTATTGAAAGTATGCATCAAATTGTATGCATAGATGGCTTGACTGAAATGGTATCAGAATGCCTTGATCACACCTACATCATCATTATGCAAAATAGTTTTTTTGTTGTTGTTGTCATTTAGCAGACTTACAGTTAGTGAGTGCATACATTTTCCATACTGGCCCCTGTGGGAATCGAACCCACAACCCTAGCGTTGCAAGCGCCATGCTCTACCAACTGAGCTACCAACTGGTATGCAGCATCATCTGGATATGTGTGCAACAAAAGTTCCACATTCACCTTCTGCTACTATTACTGCCAAGCTGTCTATACATATAATTGGATGCATAAATTCCATAAATCCAATTTATACACCACACAGAACGCACAGCAACTGCCTCTGCACCCCAATGCAGCAGGGCAAATGCAGCGTTCCATTGGAAATGAATGTATGATAGGTGTACCAAAACGCAAAGTGGCTGTCGCTGTGATCATGGCGTTAGGTGAAAGTTGAACTTTTGTTGCACACATATCCAGATGATGCTACGTACCATTTTGCGTAAAACACTGTAGGTGTGTTCGAGGCATAAGTCACTGGACGAAGGCGTCTTCTGTAGAGGATATTGTTAAGCAAAAGGATATTATCTTTCATATCAGCGAGAAATAATTTTCACAAAAAAAAGGTTACATTGATAGACACTAGACAAGGCATTGACAGCCTAAACCAGCATGCAACTGGGAATAAACAATAACTGGGTTCATCTGATGAAATCCAATTTTATTGGTCACATACACATTTTTTGCAGATGTTATTGTTGTTGTAGCGAAATGCTTGTGTTCCTAGCTCCAACAGTGCAGTAGTATCTAACAATTCACAACAATACACACACATCTAAAAGTAAAAGAATGGAATTAAGAAATATATAAATATTAGGACGAGCAATGTCGGAGTGGCATTGACTAAAATACAGTTGAATAGAATACAGTATATACATGAGATGAGTAAAGTAGTATGTAAACATTATTAAAGTGACTAGTGATCCATTATTAAAGCGGCCAGTGATTCCATGTCTATGTATATTGGGCAGCAGCCTCTAATGTACAGAATTGAGTAATCGGGTGTTAGCCGGCTAGTGATGTGGTCAACTAACAGGTGTGCAGCACCAGGGGAAAGAACCCTCCAAGGCCCTCAGAATGCCCTTTGGTCTCTGCAACTTGATAAAAAGCGAAAACCTCTGTCATTTTCCCACAGCAACATAATAACCTTTTCATTGATGATGGCCCAGGCCAGCACTCGAGAAAGTCTGTGTGAATAAACGTGAAGTTAATGGCCGTGTTCGAGAGCATTAAAACGACTGCAGAGGACTGTCGACTAACTGATCTACAAATCACCTTGCATTATAAATAAAGACTCATTATTATTTGTACATCAGTCAGTCAGTAACAATTTACCCATGATACATTGCGGTTTTGATCCTCTCGAACACGGCCAATGTCTGGGCCAATATTGAAAGTGTTCTGTTTCCCTCTGCTGTTAGATATATGTATTACATGCAACTCAAAATGAATAGAGCCCCACCGTGGAGGTGTCATAATACCCATAAAACCTAGCGGTCAAAAAGGGAAATGGTTCCAATAGTTTTTCCAACATTAATTTTTCCCCATATAATTTTTTAGAAACACTTAAAATAAGGGCTGTGTTCGGTGTATGATTGCCCTGGAGTGACGTTTTGATAACCATGTAAATCACTCCAGGACAAGGTGACTTTTATCAATATATTCGCCTGTATTTACCCCCCAAAAATGAAACGCTAATTAGCTGCTAATGTGGCTATCATAAAGAACTACAAATGCCATGATGATCTTAACGAGACTGCCGAATCGAGGCAAAGGTAAGAATCTCTGGATGAACTATGTTAGCTAAATGTAGTAATTAATACATTGGCTAAATGTCTTTAAATTGACAATTCTGTGAACTGTCTTGTGCAAGTTTTAAATTGACACAATACCTGTTAGTAAAGGTGTCAGCTAGCGATGACGTGCAGGGATTTGTAGTTTTGCATGATGTCTATTTTGATGCTAATTAGCATTTTCGAATCAGAGTAAATAGAGCAGAATATATTGATAAAAGTCACCTTGTCCTAGAGATATACACAGTTATCAAAACTTCATGCCAGGGCAAGCCTACACAGAACACAGCCCTTACTTTAAGAGTTTCTATGAATGGTGGAACAACTATTGGAACCATCTCCCTGTTTGACCGCTAGGTTTTATGGTATTTATGACTCATACTGTGGTACTCTATGCTCTAGCCTTGCTTCCCTTGCTCCAAGAGTCCCTAATGCAGTGTTTCCCAAACTCTGTTCTCGGGACCCCAAGTGGTGCACGTTTTGGTTTTTGCCCTAGCACTACACAGCTGATTCAAATAAGCAATTATTCATGAAGCTTTAATTATTTGAATCAACACTGACCTAAGTTTTCTGTTTGTATTTTATTTAACCTTTATTTAACTAGGCAAGTCAGCTAAGAACAAATTCTTATTTACAATGACGGCCTATCAAAAGGCAAAAGGCCTCAGCAAAAAAAAAACGTCCTCACTGTCAACTGCGTTTATTTTCAGCAAACTTAACATGTGTAAATATTTGTATGAACATAACAAGATTCAACAACTGAGACATAAACTGAACAAGTTCCACAGACGTGACTAACAGAAATGGAATAATGTGTCCCTGAACAAAGGGGGGGTCAAAATCAAAAGTAACAGTCAGTATCTGGTGTTTCCACCAGCTGCATTAAGTACTGCATTGCATCTCCTCCTCATGGACTGCACCTGATTTGCCAGTTCTTGCTGTGAGATATTACCCCACTCTTCCACCAAGGCAAATGCAAGTTCCCAGACATTTCTGTGGGTAATGGCCCTAGCCCTCACCCTCCGATCCAACAGGTCCCAGACGTGCTCAATGGGATTGAGACCGGGCACTTCTCTGGCCATGGCAGAACACTGACATTCCTGTCTTGCAGGAAATCACATACAGAACGAGCAGTATGGCTGGTAGCATTGTCATGCTGGAGGGTCATGTCAGGATGAGCCTGCAGGAAGGGTACCACATGAGGGAGGAGGATGTCTTCCCTGTAACGCACAGTGTTGAGATTGCCTGCAATGACAACAAGCTCAGTCCGATGATGCTGTGACACACCGCCCCAGACCATTATGGACCCTCCACCTCCAAATCGATCCCGCTCCAGAGTACAGGCCTTGGTGTAACGCTCATTCCTTCGACGATAAACGCGAATCCGACCATCACCCCTAGTGAGACAAAACCGCGACTCGTCAGTGAAGAGCACTTTTTGCCAGTCCTGTCTGGTCCAGCGACGGTGGGTTTGTGCCCATAGGCGACGTTGTTGCCGGTGATGTCTGGTGAGGACCTGCCTTACAACAGGCCTACAAGCCCTCAGTCCAGCCTCTCTCAGCCTATTGTGGATAGTCTGAGCACTGATGGAGGGATTGTGCGTTCCTGGTGTAACTCGGGCAGTTGTTGTTGCCATCCTGTACCTGTCCCGCAGGTGTGATGTTCGGATGTACCGATCCTGTGCAGGTGTTGTTACACGTGGTCTGCCACTGCGAGGACGATCAGCTGTCGGTCCTGTCTCCCTGTAGCGCTGTCTTAGGCGTCTCACAGTATGGACATTGCAATTTATTGCCCTGGCCACATCTGCAGTCCTCATGCCTCCTTGCAGCATGCCTATGGCACGTTCACGCAGATGAGCAGGGACCCTGGGCATCTTTCTTTTGGTGTTTTTCAGAGTCAGTAGAAAGGCCTCTTTAGTGTCCTAAGTTTTCATAACTGTGACCTTAATTGCCTACCGTCTGTAAGCTGTTAGTGTCTTAACGACCGTTCCACAGGTGCATGTTCATTAATTGTTTATGGTTCATTGAACAAGCATGGGAAACAGTGTTTAAACCCTTTACAATGAAGATTGGTGAAGTTATTTGGATTTTTACAAATTATCTTTGAAAGACAGGGTCCTGAAAAAGGGATGTTTCTTTTTTTGCTGAGTTTATATATATAGGACAAAACACACATCACGACAAGAGAGAGACACCACAACACTACATAAAGAGAGACCTAAGACAACAACATAGCATGGCAGCAACACATGACAACACAGCATGGTAGCAACACAACATGACAACAACATGGTAGCAACACAACATGGCAGCAGCACAACATGGTAGCAGCACAAAACATGGTACAAACATTATTGGGCACAGACAACAGCACAAAAGGCAAGAAGGTAGAGACAACAATACATCGTGCGAAGCAGCCACAACTGTCAGTAAGAGTGTCCATGATTGACTCTTTGAATGAAGAGATGGAGATAAAACTGTCCAGTTTGAGTGTTTTTAGCAGCTCATTCCAGTCACTAGCTGCAGCGGACTGAAAAGAGGAGCGACCCAGGGATGTGTGTGCTTTGGGGACCTTTAACAGAATGTGACTGGCAGAACAGGTGTTGTATGTGGAGGATGAGGGCTGCAGTAGGTATCTCAGATAGGGGGGAGTGAGGCCTAAGAGGGTTTTATAAATAAGCATCAACCAGTGGGTCTTGCGACAAGTATACAGAGATGACCAGTTTACAGAGGAGTATAGAGTGCAGTGATGTGTCCTATAAGGAGCATTGGTGGCAAATCTGATGGCCGAATGGCAAAGAACATCTAGCTGCTCGAGAGCACCCTTACCTGCCTATCTATAAATTACGTCTCCGTAATCTAGCATGGGTAGGATGGTCATCTGAATCAGGGTTAGTTTGGCAGCTGGGGTAAAAGAGGAGCGATTACGATAGAGGAAACCAAGTCTAGATTTAACCTTATCCTGCAGCTTTGATATGTGCTGAGAGAAGGACAGTGTACCATCTAGCCATACTCCCAAGCACTTGTATGAGGTGACTACCTCAAGCTCTAAACCCTCAGAAGTAGTAATCACACCGGTGGAGAGAGGGGCATTCTTCTTACCAAACCACATAATCTTTGTTTTGGAGGTGTTCAGAACAAGGTTAAGGGCAGAGAAAGCTTGTTGGACACTAAGAAAGCTTAGTTGTAGAGCGTTTATCACAAAATCCAGGGAGGAGCCAGCTGAGTATAAGACTGTATCATCTGCATTTAAATGGATGAGAGAGCTTCCTACCCGCTGAGCTATGTTGTTGATGTAAATTGAGAAGAGCGTGGGACCAAGGATCGAGCCTTGGGGTACTCCCTTGGTGACAGGCAGTGCCTGAAACAGCAGATGTTCTGACTTTATACACTGCACTCTTTGAGAGAGGTAGTTAGCAAACCAGGCCAAAGACCCCTCAGAGACTCCAATACTCCTTAGCCGGCCCACAAGAACGGAATGGTCTACCGTATCAAAAGCTTTGGCCAGGTCAATAAAAATAGCAGCACAACATTGCTTAGAATCAAGGGCAATGGTGACATCATTTAGGACCTTTAAGGTTGCAGTGACACATCCATAACCTGTGCGGAAACCAGATTGCATTCCAGAGCGAATACTATAGACATCAAGAAAGCCAGTCAGTTGATTATTGACAAGTTTTTCCAACACTTTTGATAAACAGGGCAAAATAGAAATTGGCCTGTAAACAGTTAGGATCAGCTTGATCTCCCCCTTAAATAAAGGACGCACCATGGCTGCCTTCCAAGCAATGGGAACCTCCCCAGAGAGGAGAGACAGGTTAAAAAGGTCAGAGATAGGCTTGGCGACGATAGGGGCAGCAACCTTAAAGAAGAAAGGGTCTAAACCATCTGACCCAGATGTTTTTTTTGGTGTCAAGTTTAAGGAGCTCCTTTAGCACCTCGGACTCTGTGACCGCCTGCAGGGAGAAATTTTGTAGCGGGGCAGGGGGAAAAGAGGGAGGAGCATCGGGGCTAGTCGCATTAGAAGGGGTGGGAGATGAGGAAATGTTGGACGGGCAAGGAGGCATGGCTGAGTCAAATAGGAATCCTGACTTAATGAAGTGGTGATTAAAGAGCTCAGCCATGTGTTCCTTGTCAGTAACAACCACATCATCAACATTAAGGGACATGGGCAGCTGTGAGGAGGAGGGTTTATTCTCCAGGTCTTTAACCATTTTCCAGAACTTCTTGGGGTTAGACCCACAGAGAGAGAACTGCTCCTTAAAGTATCTAACTTTGACCTTCCGGATAGCCTGAGTGCACTTATTTCTCCTTTGCCTGAATGAGAGCCAGTCAGCCTGAGTATGCGTGTGCCGAGCCTTTTGCCAAATGGAATTCTTGAGGTGAAGTAACTCTGCCAGATCACGGTCGAACCAGGGGCTGAACCTGTTTTTAATTCTCATTTTCTTTATGGGGGCATGTTTGTTAACAATACCACTGAAAATATCAAAAAAGAAGGTCCAAGCGTCTTCGACAGAGGGGATCAAGCTGATTCTATACCAATTTACAGAGGCCAGGTCATGAAGGAAGGCTTGCTCATATAATTTTTTGAGCAAGCGTCTATGACAAATCAGGACAGGTCGTTTCACTGAGCAGCCATTACGAATACAGGCAGAAAACACCAGACTGATACCTATCAGGATTATTTGTGAAGATAACATCAAGGAGAGTAGCCTTTTCTGGGTGTTTGGAGTCCCGTTGGTAATAATCTGAGAAAGATTTAGGGAGTCCCATTGCTTTAGGACTTGGTCAGGTGGTTTAAGCATGTCCCAGTTTAGGTCACCTAGCAGGCCAAATTCAGACTTAGTGTAAGGGGCCAGGAGAGAGCTTAGGGCATTTAGGGTACAGGCCAGTGCTGATGGTGGACGATAACACCCAGTAACAGTCAACAAAGAGCTATTTGAAAGTTTAATGCTTAAAACCAGCAAATCAAATTGTTTGGGGACAGACTTGGTGGAGACAACTGAGCACTGAAGGTGTTCCTTGGTAAAGATTACTACTCTACCACCTTTGGAAGATCTGTCTTGCCGAAAAAGATTTTAACCAGAAAGGTTAACATCAGTGTTCAAAACACTCTTTCTTAACCACGTCTCAGTAATGACAAACACATCTGGATTGGAGCACTTTCAATTGATCAATTTTAGGTAATAAGCTTCTAGTGTTAACGTGCAGAAAACCCAGGCTTTTACGAGAGCAGAAATCAGTGAAGCAGATTTCAGAACACAAGTCAGAATTGGGACAGTAGCAACAGTAGATGGGCCAGGGTGTACATGCACATTTCCAGATATCATCAGCAGTAATACAATCAGGGCACGGCAGAGGACAGGGAGAGCTCTGCAGTGTTGATTTATGACATTTGAATGTGCATTAGATGGCAACAAGATCATATTGTACAGCAATTTCATCAGGTAACATGAATACAAAGCCGGCGAGAGGTGGTTAGAATAGGATGGGAGGCCAAGAGTCTGAGTGTGGGAACAAACATAGTCTGTCCCACAGTTGGGTAAACAAGCAAGTTCATAGTCAACATGGAAAAAAAGCCTGGGGTTACAAACTAGTTTAATTTCTTCAACAAAGGAAATATATATACACTATATATGTTTTGGTTTTATATAGTATTTAGTTCCTCTAAATATTTTTCTTCTCATTCTCACCTTCAAAGTCACAAAAAGGCAGTGGGTTAACTACTACATATAAGCAAGGTGTTTCTAATGTTTTGTATACTCAGTGTACACATTTGTATGCATGACTGGTTTCATCTGCATCAGTAAGCCAACAAGCAAACAAAGCTTGTAAAACCATGGTGTATGGTTCAGTATTACCATTTATCCTTTCATAAAAACATTTAAAAACATGTTTAGCCTAAACAATGACCAAATCATGAATTATCAGCTGGTCCATGAAGGTTTGCAAGGCACCAATAAGTATCCATGTCATTGATGTGTACTTTACAGTACACATAGCAGTTTACAGAAGAAAGTGTTTTAATTATTAATCATTTTAAGTGCTATCCTCTGGGAATACATTGTATGTATGTATGTACAGTGAGGGAAAAAAGTATTTGATCCCCTGCTGATTTTGTACGTTTGCCCACTGACAAAGACATGATCAGTCTATAATTTTAATGGTAGGTTTATTTGAACAGTGAGAGACAGAATAACAACAAAAAAATCCAGAAAAACGCATGTCAAAAATGTTATCAATTGATTTGCATTTTAATGAGGGAAATAAGTATTTGCCCCCTCTGCAAAACATGACTTAGTACTTGGTGGCAAAACCCTTGTTGGCAATCACAGAGGTCAGACGTTTCTTGTAGTTGGCCACCAGGTTTGCACACATCTCAGGAGGGATTTTGTCCCACTCCTCTTTGCAGATCTTCTCCAAGTCATTAAGGTTTCGAAGCTGACGTTTGGCAACTTGAACCTTTAGCTCCCTCCACAGATTTTCTATGGGATTAAGGTCTGGAGACTGGCTAGGCCACTCCAGGACCTTAATGTGCTTGTTCTTGAGCCACTCCTTTGTTGCCTTGGCCATGTGTTTTGGGTCATTGTCATGCTGGAATACCCATCCACGACCCATTTTCAATGCCCTGGCTGTGGGAAGGAGGTTCTCACCCAAGATTTGACGGTACATGGCCCCGTCCATCGTCCCTTTGATTCGGTGAAGTTGTCCTGTCCCCTTAGCAGAAAAACACCCCCAAAGCATAATGTTTCCACCTCCATGTTTGACGGTGGGGAAGGTGTTCTTGGGGTCATAGGCAGCATTCCTCCTCCTCCAAACACGGTGAGTTGAGTTGATGCAAAAGAGCTCCATTTTGGTCTCATCTGACCACAACACTTTCACCCAGTTCTCCTCTGAATCATTCAGATGTTCATTGGCAAACTTCAGATGGGCATGTATATGTGCTTTCTTGAGCAGGGGGACCTTGCGGGCGCTGCAGGATTTCAGTCCTTCACGGCGTAGTGTGTTACCAATTGTTTTCTTGGTGACTATGGTCCCAGCTGCCTTGAGATCATTGACAAGATCCTCCCATGTAGTTCTGGGCTGATTCCTCACCGTTCTCATGATCATTGCAACTCCACGAGGTGAGATCTTGCATGGAGCCCCAGGCAGAGGGAGATTGACAGTTATTTTGTGTTTCTTCCATTTGCGAATAATCGCACCAACTGTTGTCACCTTCTCACCAAGCTGCTTGGCGATGGTCTTGTAGCCCATTCCAGCCTTGTGTAGGTCTACAATCTTGTCCCTGACATCCTTGGAGAGCTCTTTGGTCTTGGCCATGGTGGAGAGTTTGGAATCTGATTATTGATTGCTTCGGTGGACAGGTGTCTTTTATACAGGTAACAAACTGAGATTAGGAGCACTCCCTTTAAGAGTGTGCTCCTAATCTCAGCTCGTTACCTGTATAAAAGACACCTGGGAGCCAGAAATCTTTCTGATTGAGAGGGGGTCAAATACTTATTTCCCTCATTAAAATGCAAATCAATTTATAACATTTTTGACATGCGTTTTTTTGTTGTTATTCTGTCTCTCACTGTTCAAATAAACCTACCATTAAAATGATAGACTGATCATTTCTTTGTCAGTGGGCAAACGTACAAAATCAGCAGGGGATCAAATACTTTTTTCCCCCACTGTATATGTGTGTATATATATATATATATATATATATATATATATATATATATTTAAGAAAAACATGCAGTTTTGCATTGTGCCCTTCTTACCTGTGGTTGCTGTACCAATCCATAAACAGATGTGATACACCCATCATCAAATAAGTAAAAAGTGAATGCAACAGAACTTGTATAAGTATTTTCATATCAATTAATATTGGCATCATTGCATTATCTCTAGCCATAAAATGGAAAAAAATGGATAACCTACAGTGATCCCATTTTATTTAACAGTTCAGTGTTCAAGCCTAGGTGTCGTGACTTTCCCCTTCTTGCACAATCTCCTGTAGTATCTTTTGGTAGAAAGGGGAATAAACCAATTTGTTGAAGTGGACCAGACGGCCAAACCTCATGGCAATCTCTTCCAGCTCTTTGCTGACTGGAGCTAGGCCCCCTGGTAGGGTTTGAGCACTCCTGTGACTGGACTCCAGCAAGGCAAGCAGGTAGGTCTGGATGCGGGAGTCTGAGTAAGGAAATAATTGTCATGCTCAGTGTTAAACTGTCACAGTAGAGCAGCAAACTAGGTATGCTATCATCACAGGCAGATCATGTAATTGCCACGACCACACATGTAAACGATGATCAAGGAACAGACCGAAGATACAGACAAACTATATTTTGCACAGAACTTTATGGAGAGGAATTGGGGAAAGCATTTGGCAAAATACATTAAACAGTGGATGACATAGAATGAAGTTAGGTTACCTATAAGCTTGCAGATGGTGTTGTCTGGGAGAGTAACAGCTGAGATCTGGCCTTTCAGAATGCTCTGCCGGTTGGTGGAGAACGTGGAAAAGCCATGTTCAGACAGACATCCACTTAGCTCCACACACATCCTTTATCCAATGGTAGCTAAGGCTTCATCTGCACAGAAAGACCTAAAGACCAAAGTTAAGGGTTGGGTAAGTTCATAAATTCACAAAATGAATGAGGGCTCTGAGTATTCTGTATGACAAACAAGAGTAGTTACTATGCCTAAAGATCCGGCTCACCGAAAAGACTGAATGCACATCACTAGTTTAAATGTGTACTTACGGCATGTGCATCTCTCTGAGCAGAACCCTAATGGTCCTCTTGAGTCTGTCCATAAGGCCTGGCAGGCCTGAGATGGCCTCCCCTGTGGTGTTGTACACTATGAGCAGCACAGACGCCACCAGAACCAGCTGATCCAAGTCCTGCTGCATCTCCTGGAAATGCACCTGGTCCAGGGCAGAGAGAAAAAACGTGATGATTTTCTAAAAGCCAGTCCTAAACCACTGTTAGGCCACAGGCCTGTGCAAGGTGTATGATAGACATGCCTACCTCAGGGAATGGATCAGAGGCGTGGTCCCACTTAAGCAGATGCAGGTAAGCATGGTTGTGCACAGTGAGGGAAGTGGTGGAACTACCTGGCCCAACCGCTTGATCTTCATGGAGTAGAGATTTTTGAGTCTTGAAGCCACTTCTCAGTGAAGTCTAAGGCATTTGCATATTACTCCACAAACATTTACAATGCTTTCAGAAAGTATTCGACCCCTTTGAATTTTTCTAGATTTTGTGTTACAACCTGAATATAAAATGGATTACATTTAGATTTTGTGTCACTGATCTACACACAATAACTCATAATGTCAAACTGGAATTATGTTTTTGGGACATTTTTACAAATTAATAAAACATTAAAAGTTATAATTATGACAAGCCTAAATAACTTCAGGAGTAAAATTAGCTTAACAAGTCAGATAAGTTGCATAGACTAACTGTGTGCAATAATGGTGTGTAACTTGATTTTTGAATGACTACCCCATCTCTGTACCCCAAACATACAATTATCAAATCAAATCAAATTTTATTGGTCACATGCGCCGAATACAACAGGTGCAGACATTACAGTGAAATGCTTACTTACAGCCCTTAACCAACAGTGCATTTATTTTAAACAAAAAAAGTAAGAATAAAACAACAACAAAAAAAGTGTTGAGAAAAAAAGAGCAGAAGTAAAATAAAGTGACAGTAGGGAGGCTATATATACAGGGGGTACCGTTGCAGAGTCAATGTGCGGGGGCACCGGCTAGTTGAGGTAGTTGAGGTAATATGTACATGTGGGTAGAGTTAAAGTGACTATGCATAAATACTTAACAGAGTAGCAGCAGCGTAAAAAGGATGGGGTGGGGGGGCAGTGCAAATAGTCCGGGTAGCCATGATTAGCTGTTCAGGAGTCTTATGGCTTGGGGGTAGAAGCTGTTGAGAAGTCTTTTGGACCTAGACTTGGCACTCCGGTACCGCTTGCCATGCGGTAGCAGAGAGAACAGTCTATGACTAGGGTGGCTGGAGTCTTTGACAATTTTGAGGGCCTTCCTCTGACACCGCCTGGTATAGAGGTCCTGGATGGCAGGAAGCTTTGCCCCAGTGATGTACTGGGCCGTACGCACTACCCTCTGTAGAGCCTTGCGGTCGGAGGCCAAGCAGTTGCCATACCAGGCGGTGATGCAACCAGTCAGGATGCTCTCGATGGTGCAGCTGTAGAATTTTTTGAGGATCTGAGGACCCATGCCAAATCTTTTTAGTCTCCTGAGGGGGAATAGGCTTTGTCGTGCCCTCTTCACGACTGTCTTGGTGTGTTTGGACCATGATAGTTCGTTGGTGATGTGGACACCAAGGAACTTGAAGCTCTCAACCTGTTCCACTACAGCCCCGTCGATGAGAATGGGGGTGTGCTCAGTCCTCTTTTTTTTCCTGTAGTCCACAATCATCTCCTTTGTCTTGGTCACGTTGAGGGAGAGGTTGTTGTCCTGGCACCACACGGCCAGATCTCTGACCTCCTCCCTATAGGCTGTCTCATCGTTGTCGGTGATCAGGCCTACCACTGTTGTGTCGTCGGCAAACTTAATGATGGTGTTGGAGTCGTGCCTGGCCATGCAGTCATGGGTGAACAGAGAGTACAGGAGGGGACTGAGCACGCACCCCTGAGGGGCCCCCGTGTTGAGGATCAGTGTGGCAGATGTGTTGTTACCTACCCTTACCACCTGGGGCGGCCCGTCAGGAAGTCCAGGATCCAGTTGCAGAGGGAGGTGTTTAGTCCCAGGATCCTTAGCTTAGTGATGAGCTTAGAGGGCACTATGGTGTTGAATGCTGAGCTGTAGTCAATGAATAGCATTCTCACGTAGGTGTTCCTCTTGTCCAGGTGGGAAAGGGCAGTGTGGAGTGCGATAGAGATTGCATCATCTGTGGATCTGTTGGGGCGGTATGCAAATTGGAGTGGGTCTAGGGTTTCTGGGATTATGCTGTTGATGTGAGCCATGACCAGTCTTTCAAAGCACTTCATGGCTACAGACGTCAGTGCTACGGGTCGGTAGTCATTTAGGCAGGTTATCTTAGAGTTCTTGGGCACGGGGACTATGGTGGTCTGCTTGAAACATGTTGGTATTACAGACTCAGTCAGGGACATGTTGAAAATGTCAGTGAAGACACTTGCCAGTTGGTCAGCACATGCTCGGAGTACACGTCCTGGTAATCCGTCTGGCCCTGCGGCCTTGTGAATGTTGACCTGCTTAAAAGTCTTACATCGGCTACGGAGAGCGTGATCACATAGTCATCCGGAACAGCTGGTGCTCTCATGCATGCTTCAGTGTTGCTTGCCTCGAAGCGAGCATAGAAGTGGTTTAGCTCGTCTGGTAGGCTTGTGTCACTGGGCAGCTCGCGGCTGTGCTTCCCTTTGTAGTCTGTAATAGTTTTCAAGCCCTGCCACATCCGACGAGCGTCAGAGCCAGTGTAGTATGATTCAATCTTAGACCTGTATTGACTCTTTGCCTGTTTGATGGTTCGTCGGAGGTCATAGCGGGATTTCTTATAAGCGTCCGGGTTAGAGTCCCGTTCCTTGAAAGCGGCAGCTCTACCCTTTAGCTCAGTGCGGATGTTTCCTGTAATCCATGGCTTCTGGTTGGGGGTATGTACGTACGGTCACTGTGGGGACGACATCATCGATGCACTTATTGATGAAGCCAGTGACTGATGTGGTGTACTCTTCAATGCTGTCTGAAGAATCCCAGAACATGTTCCAGTCTGTGCTAGCAAAACAGTCCTGTAGCTTAGCATCTGCGTCATCTGACCACTTTTTTATTAACCGAATCACTGGTGCTTCCTGCTTCAGTTTTTGCTTATAAGCAGGAATCAGGAGGATAGAGTTATGGTCAGATTTGCCAAATGGAGGGCGAGGGATAGCTTTGTATGCGTCTCTGTGTGTGGAGTAAAGGTGGTCTAGAGTTTTTTCCCCTCTGGTTGCACATTTAACATGCTGGTAGAAATTAGGTAAAACAGATTTAAGTTTCCCTGCATTAAAGTCCCCAGCCACTAGGAGCGCTGCATCTGGATGAGCGTTTTCCTGTTGATTAATGGCCTTGTACAACTCATTCAGTGCAAGACGGGGATTTGGGCCTTGTCGGGTGTCTGTATGATATCCTTCGCGGCCGCCTCATTGAAGAAAAAATCTTCGTCCAATGCGAGGTGAGTAATCGCTGTCCTGATATCCAGAAGCTCTTTTTGGTTATAAGAGACGATGGCAGAAACATTATGTACAAAATAAATTACAAATAACGCGGAAAAACACACATAATAGTACAATTGGTTAGAGGGCTGTAAAACGGCAGCCATCTTCTCCGGCGCTGTTCAGGAACTCTTTAAGGTCCATCAGTCGAGCAGTGAATTTCAAACACAGATTTGTCATGACTTGGCCTCACAGGTCCTCAACTGGCAGCTTCATTAAATAGTACCCGCAAAACACCAGTCTCAACGTCAACAGTGAAGAGGCGACTCCGGGATGCTGACCTTCTAGGCAGAGTTGCAAAGAAAAAGCCATATCTCAGACTGGCCAATAAAAAGAAAAGATTAAGATGGGCAGTCTGAGATATGGCTTTTTCTTTGCAACTCTGCCTAGAAGGTCAGCATCCCGGAGTCACCTCTTCACTGTTGATGTTGAGACTGGTGTTTTGCGGGTACTATTTAATGAAGCTGCCAGTTGAGGACCTGTGAGGCGCCTGTTTCTCAAACTAAACACTCTAATGTATTTGTCCTCTTGCTCAGTTGTGCCTCCCACTCCTCTTTCTATTGTGGTTAGAGCCAGTTTGCGCTGTTCTGTGAAGGGAGTAGTACACAGCGTTGTATGAGATCTTCAGTTTCTTGGCAATTTCTCGCATGGAATAGCCTTCATTTCTCAGAACAAGAATAGACTGACGAGTTTCAGAAGAACATTCTTTGTTTCTGGCCATTTTGAGCCTGTTAGTCCCCTGTAGCTCAGTTGGTAGAGCATGGCGCTTGCAACGGCAGGGTTGTGGGTTCGTTTCCCACGGGGGGCCAGTATGAAACATTTATGCACTCACTAACTGTAAGTCGCTCTGGATAAGAGCGTCTGCTAAATGACGTAAATGTAATTGAACCCACAATTGCTGATGCTCCAGATACTCAACTAGTCTCAAGAATGCCAGTTTTATTGCTTCTTTAATCAGCACAACAGTTTTCAGCTGTGCTAACATAATTGCAAAAGGGTTTTCTAATGATCAATTAGCCTTTTAAAATGATAAACTTGGATTAGCAAACACAACGTGCCATTGGATCACGGGACTGATGATTGCTGATAATGGGCCTCTGTGCGCCTATGTAGATATTCCATAAAAAATCAGCAGTTTCCAGCTACAATAGCCATTTACAACATTAACAATGTCTACACTGTCTACACAATGTCTCATCAATTTGATGTTATTTTAAATGGACAAAAAAATTGCTTTTTATAAATAAAAGGAATAGAGCTATGCACAGACCACGTCCTAGAGGAAAACCTGGTTCAGTCTGCTTTCCAACAGACACTACCTTTCAGCAGGACAATAACCGAAAACACAAGGCCAAATATACACTGGAGTTACTTACCAAGATGACATTGAATGTTCCTGAGTGGCCTAGTTACAGTTTTGACTCAAACTGGCTTGAAAATCTATGGCAAGACTTGAAAATGGATGTCTAGCAATGATCAAAAACCAACTTGACAGAGCTTGAAGAATTTGAAAAATAATAATGGGCAAGTATTGTACAATCCAGGTTTGTAAAGCTCTTAGAGACTTACCCAGAAAGACTCACTGCTGTAATCACTGCCAAAGGTGATTCTAACATGTATTGACTCAGGGGGTTGAATACTTATCTAATCAAAATGTATTCGTGTTTTATTTTCCATTCATTTATTTTATGATCATTTACTCTTTGACAGAGTATTTTGTGTAGATCATCAACAAAAAAATTACAATTAAATACATTTTAATCCCACTTTAACACAACAAAATGTGGAAAAAGCCAAGGTGTGTGAATAGTTTTCTGAAGGCACTGTACATTATCTACAGTAAGAGCCATTCAAGTGCAGCACAAAACAGCTAAGGTACGTTTGTTCAGCCAATGATGATTGAAGCATTAGTGATTAACAATGATCAGTTGTGAGACGCTAATGATGTCCTTCTTACTGGGTTGTTTTTCGACAAACTCCTGGAATTTCTTCCGTTCATACTCAACGGATTGCTGCAGAAGGTGGGGTCGGATGCTGCTGACTGCAAAATTGGCCATATCAAGTTTCATTTTATCCAACACTGGAAATAATGCCCTATTAGACAGAGTATGACAATATCACAGTAGTGACAGGGATGTTAGAAATTCCAGGCACACATTTTTGGAAAATAAGGCCTTGTTAGTATGACAAAGAAAGGGAGACATCAGTTGTGTCACATAAACATATACACTGCTAAAAAAAATAAAGGGAACACTAAAATAACACATCCTAGATCTGAATGAATGAAATAATCTTATTAAATACTTTTTCCTTTACATAGTTGAATGTGCTGACAACAAAATCACACAAAAATTATCAATGGAAATCAAATGTATCAACCCATGTAGGTCTGGATTTGGAGTCACCCTCCAAATTAAAGTGGAAAACCACACTACAGGCTGATCCAACTTTGATGTAATGTCCTTAAAACAAGTCAAAATGAGGCTCAGTAGTGTGTGTGGCCTCCACGTGCCTGTATGACCTCCCTACAACGCCTGGGCATGCTCCTGATGAGGTGGCGGATGGTCTCCTGAGGGATCTCCTCCCAGACCTGGACTAAAGCATCCGCCAACTCCTGGACAGTCTGTGGTGCAACGTGGCGTTGGTGGATGGAGCGTGACATGATGTCCCAGATGTGCTCAATTGGATTCAGGTCTGGGGAACGGGCGGGCCAGTCCATAGCATCAATGCCTTCCTCTTGCAGGAACTGCTGACACACTCCAGCCACATGATGTCTTGCATTAGGAGGAACCCAGGGCCAACCGCACCAGCATATGGTCTCACAAGGGGTCTGAGGATCTCATCTCGGTACCTAATGGCAGTCAGGCTACCTCTGGCGAGCACATGGAGGGCTGTGCGGCCCCCCAAAGAAATGCCACCCCACACCATGACTGACCCACCGCCAAACCGGTCATGCTGGAGGATGTTGCAGGCAGCAGAACGTTCTCCACGGCGTCTCCAGACTCTGTCACATGTGCTCAGTGTGAACCTGCTTTCATCTGTGAAGAGCACAGGGCGCCAGTGGCGAATTTGCCAATATTGGTGTTCTCTGGCAAATGCCAAACGTCCTGCACGGTGTTGGGCTGTAAGCACAAACCCCACCTGTGGACGTCGGGCCCTCATACCACCCTCATGGAGTCTGTTTCTGACCGTTTGAGCAGACACATGCACATTTGTGGCCTGCTGGATGTCATTTTGCAGGGCTCTGGCAGTGCTGGCAGTGCTCCTCCTGCTCCTCCTTGCACAAAGGCGGAGGTAGCAACATAACCCCATTCCAGCACTCAAAAGCATTGACTGCTGACTTACTTTAATAGAGGCACAAGGTCTGTGATTTCCATAAGCTTCCTGATTTCCTCGGCTTGGCTCGGAGCGCAGAGTGAACCCATCATACCAACGACAAACTCAACCACCTTACTGATGTCCAGAGCTCCGTTCTCTGCCTGCTGCTGGATCAGAGGTCTAGTACCTCCTCAATTTGGCCCCTCAGTCGCCCATGACCCGGTAGCAGAAAGGACAGCAGCGTCTAGGAGAATTAATAAAAAATTATCTTTTGAATGATAAAACATGGCCTAGCAAACTTATCCATCAAGGTTATTTGGTCTGTTGTTTGCCTCCAAGTGTCAACGGTCCTCCTAACCCTCCGCTGTCTTACCTCTGATCTCTGCCAGAAGTTTGATTGCATTATCATAAGATGGTGGGTTCTCGCTCAACTGTGCCTCCAGAATGTTTTATGCATCATCTCCTTCACTCTTTTTTTCGAAACTGGGAGCACAGCAAGAAGAAGAATTTTAATGACAATACAAAATGTGGATGCTAGCATCAGTACGTCAGGTCTTACAATTGTGCATGGTGTTAAGTTGCGTAATTCGAATCTGGTATCAGAACAGAATTTAACACTAAGTCACTGAATATATTCTCAGCTTTTTTATTAATATAATTAGTCAAGCGAATAAATGGTAAATGCAATTTTCGTATATACGGGTTCACTGTAACACCTCGCAGGGCAAAACAGAGAACTAACTGTCCCAACCCAAAGTTATTCTTTTGATACTCTGACAGAGATAGTTCCTGCTCCAGGCAGGCCTATCAGAGTAGAGGCTGAGAGTGGTTTAGACTTACTCAACCTATCGTTGGCGCTCAGGCTGGTCCCAGCCTCTTGGCGCTTCACTGTTGCCGGGCATTAGTTGTTTTTTGCAACTTGTCTCGAGAGTCAGCAACCCTCAGACATAGTTTCCTCTTCTTCATTGTTGCAGTACACATGTCCTTGAGCGGTTTAACAAAGAGGCAGTGTGTGTGTGTGTGTCACAAGTCTATCTCAGCCTCCCCCCTAACGGTTCCTCACATTAGTCACAGCTTGTTATGTTAAACAATCTATATCAGTACAGCACAAACCTATTATGTTTAATCAGTAATGTATTCTTTTTAAGCTAGGCATCACATCTAATTCTAATAAAATAGATCCCAACAATGGCACAGCAATCAAAATACATAGTGACAGCCACTTCTATTCGTAAGACTATCCAAGGAGCTCACCTTCCTTCTGCTGGCTCTGAGGGCTTCACCTGGAAGTCAGTGAACACTACCATCTCATGCGCCAGGGCCATGTTGGTCACACCGTTAGCAGTCTCCATGAGCTCCTCCACTGACACAAACCTTGGTGGGCTGGCTGTGAAACAGGGGAGCAACGGCAACAGGTTATGCAGCTCTCAAAAGGAATGTGGACCAACTTATATTTACATGACATCTGCTAGTTCTGGACTTCAAGCCTTCATATAGTGTACCTTATTTTGAACCATTAAGGCAGCTATATCATGACAGGCCCTACTTCCACCCTATAGGTGCTACTCACACTGTGGGGTGTTCCCTCTATGAGGACTGGGTGTGCCTCTTCGGACTCTCTTACTAAGGGACTGTTCAGAGGAGTCAGTCCTGTGCTCTGTGCGCTCGTCTTCTCCACCCCCAGGCTTGTCAGAGTCGTTGGGCATGTTGCTCCTCTCACTTCAGGCCAGGAACTGAAAACTAAATTAGGAAAATTCACTTTCAGTTGTGTGATGTCTGACCATCCTATTATGGTGATGAAACAAAAACAATCCGAGCTCTGTGGCTTTAGCTACATTAGCTTAGATCACTTGCGCAGAACAATGTTAGTTCTTTATCAGGACTAAACCAATGTTGTGTGATTTCAAAATGACATCACCTCCCTACCCCAGCAGATTGCCAGCCTCGCTACATGCACTAGTAAGAAAGTGCCAACAGAAAACAATCTGTGTGCAATAAACCGTATACTGTAGTTTGCTAATTAGCTACCTTGGCTTCGATCGACTTCTTTGGCCAGACATGAAATTGATGGACAGCAGTTGAGTGATGGAGCACACAAGCCTCATGCTCCATCTACATCCCAAGGATCCCCAATAGCACTAAACGTTATTGATCTCCGGTGAAAATGGTCACTAGTTACCACAGACAAAGTCATAAACCCCGCCTATTTCTACAATTTCTCTTTAAATGTGATTTTAAACCTAACCTTATTTTAAAGACCAAAAAGCCAATTTTGACTTTGTGGCTGTGGTAAGTGGAAACCGGTGAAAAGGACGTCGAACTGTCAAGAATTCAAAAACTCGGAACCTCAAGAGTTCAAATTTGCAGATTGCCTTTTGGAGACTGTGGGAAACTGAGCTCATCTTTCAATGACTTTCCAAGTCATTGTTTCTCAGAAGGCTACAATTTCAGTATTTATGATTATGACAGTGTGCAATGTATCCCTCAACACAAATAGGCTACATGGGAACTTATTTCAAGACCAATATGTACAAGACTGATGCAATCAGAATTCTCCCACTTGAGTTAAATTCAAGTACCATGGTATCCATGAATTAGGACTTTATTTAAATATAATTCAGAATCACATGCATACAAAGTGACCTAGGCCTGTACAAAGTGTGATCTTTTGACAACATTGACACTGGCTACACACCCACAGCAGACATAGAATCCCCAAAATACTGAACAAATATTTCTGGGTGGCCTTGGTAAAATTGCCTGAGGAGCCGTTTCCTCTCTTTGGCAGAGTGCTTTGGGTCTTCATTAATATTCCTCAGTAACACCAACAGCTCTTCATGTGTTGTTCTTTGAGTACAGTCAGTATAAGCCTTTGTTGAGACTTGCTGACAGAAGGTGGACCCTAAGGACAACGGAGAGAACAAAATGTAAGTGATGTATTCGAGGCGGTCAGCACTCTCCAAAGCCTACTACCAGATAGATATTTTACCTGTCACATCTGGTTGTTCCCCTTGAACAACTCTGGCAAGTTTGTCACTGACCAGCTTGTGCAAAGATCCTGGTATCTGAGGCAGAAATGTTTCAAGCCAGCCATGTATTAAACGTAATAATGTAATGAATGCATGCACGTTCATAAGGCATTTTCACAAGTGTTAATAATAAAAAGAAATACATGGGATTTACACTGTACAAATCATTAACGCCTTCCGAATATTGAGTTGTGTGTGTGCACGCAACCCCCCCCCTCCCTCCCTCCTTTAGCCCTCAGAACAGCCTCAATTCATTGGGGAATGGACTCTACAATGTGTCAAACGTTCCACAGGGATGCTGGCCCATGTCAACGCCAATGCTTCACAGTTGTGTCAAGTTGCCTGGATTTCTTTTGGGTAGTGGACCATTCTTGATACAGAGGAAACTGTTGAGCATGAAAAGCCTAGCAGCTTTGCAGTTGACACGCAAACCGGTGCACCTGGCACCTACTACCATACCCCGTTCAAAGGCACTTAAAGATTTTGTCTTGCCGATTCACCCTCTGAATTTGCACACATACAAAAGCCATGTCTCAAGGCTTAAACATCCTTCTTTAACCTGTCTCCTTCCCTTGACTACACTGATTGAAGTGGATTTAATAAGTGACATCAGTAAGAGATCATAGCTTTCACCTGGATTCACCTGGTCAGTCTCATAGAAAGAGCACAATGTTTTGTACACTCTGTACATAGCTTTTCAAGGACCCAAATAAAATCAGTCACTGCTCTGCCAACAAAACAAGAATACCTTAAAAATGTAATGGCGATTGTCCAGCATGAACAGCACCAGGAGGTCCACTTTCTCTTTGGCTAGAGATTTGTTGTGGATGACGGCTCTGGAAAAAGCCATCTTCACTACCATTTTGTTCTCAATCTGAAAATGAGAATATGAGTTATTCCAACATAATGAAGCATAATTTGATTCTGGTTAATCAAGATCTGGCAGGTAGCGTAGCAGTTAAGAGCGTTGGGTCAGTAACCGAATGTCCAGATGTTCAAATCCCAGAGCAGACTGAAAAAAAATATTGCGCAAGGCACTTAACCCTAATTGCTCCTGTAAATTGCTCTGGAGAGAGAGCGTCTGCTAAATGAGTAAAAAGTAAATTAATAATAATGCTCTGACTCCATACGGAAATAACTGACCCATAACAGTAACTGACCCTGACCCCATGGTCTTCACCTCTTTGTCCAGCTTGATTTCCAGCGGGTCTGCAGCCATAGCCATGAAGCTCAACAATGTGTGCAGCTCCTCCCGCTTACGAGGGTGCAGAAGCTTCAAACACAACTGCAGTGCCTCAAGAGCTTTATCAAACTTTGCATTCACTGCAAAAATAAGTACAAGTTAATGCAGCCCTACACATTGCTTATGATAGACCTGGAAACAGTAAAACAAAAGTTTAATAAAAACAGTGCCAATCATGACCCAAGTAACGTAAAGTGGTCATAGCTCCAGTCTCACCTAGTAATTCGGTAACCCCAGTGTAGATGTCGGACATGTGGTTGGCGAGCAGGGATGAGCG
This sequence comes from Coregonus clupeaformis, assembly GCF_020615455.1. Lineage (NCBI taxonomy): Eukaryota > Metazoa > Chordata > Actinopteri > Salmoniformes > Salmonidae > Coregonus > Coregonus clupeaformis. The sequence continues at coordinate 49,809,324 of NC_059197.1, read as the reverse complement.
GTCGGGCTGGCCGTAGTATTTCACCAGTGTATCATACAGCAGCAGTTTGCACTGCTGGGTGCCGGAGCCTGAGCAACAGGGCTGGCCCTGGCCAACACCCACCACGTCTGGACACTTGGGCAGCTCACGGCTCACCTCTACCACCTGCTGGTCAGGCAGGAACTCCAGACAGTCCAATGCTGCTGTAAGCCAATTATCCTCCCTTCAACAGAAGAAAATAAATAATCCTGTGCCACTGAAACTGTTGTCGCTCACCACCAGGAATATTGTACACCGTAGGCCTGCATGAGATAAGCTCCATTCATGTTAGAAATATCCATATTAGATATTCAAGTAAGACCGATGATTAATCACTACATACTGTGAGTCCTTGAAGGCCCTCAGGATCTCACGGTCCAGGTAGTTGCTGGTGTAAATCAAGTCTGGGTCCCTCTGTGCCATGCGACGGGGAGAGGCCTCTCCGCTTTCCAACAGATTGTCCAACATAGGGAGCTCTACCAGCTGCAGCAGTCTCAGCATCGTCTCCTCCCGCCACACTTCATCAACCACTACAGAGTAAAAGGAATGGACTGTCAACTAGTGTTCAATACTAGTCCTGGGGACCGAGATGCCGCACATTTTAGTTTTTGCCCAACACCAGCACCCCTGATGTAGTTGAATCAGATGATACCAACTTTACACTATGAGAGTAGATGACTTACAGGTCTGTGGTAATGGAGAGTCAATGTGTGCTTTGCTTGGACTCAGACTCAGGTTTCCCAGGCCTGTCTCCAACAGTTGGTTGAATCTCAGAGGTGTACCATGTGAAGAGAGTTGTTCCTCTTGCCTGCAAGATTTGAAGCCAAAGTCAATAAAAAAACAGACTACATCCAATTATAATGTCATAGACTTCTCAAATACAAAGCAGAAACAGAATCAAAACAAATAACCACCTGCAAGAAGCACTGCAAAAAGTGCTTTGAATACCAGGAGAAAGGACTCCTTTTTCAAGTTCATCCATAGAGGGCATTTGTGTGTTCAGAAACCTGTAGAGGTAACCCTTGCTGTCCTGGAAAACATCTTGCTTCTTATCTTTACCAAAGATTTTTGCTCCAACCGTCTCAAACACCTTACAGTCCAGGAGGGTCTGGCAAACACGCACCACCTTGTCCCGTGAGATGTCAGCACCTTCAAAGAACTTGCTCTGGACTATATGGGCCAACACCACGTCCACTGCATCTGACCCCAGAAAGCAGTCATTATGCGACTTCAGGTGAAGGCGCCTTCGCTTCACCTTCACTGACATCTTGAGGTTGGCAATGACGCTCCTCCATATAGGAGAGGCCTGGAATGGCTTATTGACCATGCCATGACCTGTAATACAAAATGAGTGAGAAAAAAGCAAAACAGGTTTGAAAGGTTTAACCTTATCCTTGGTTAAACTGTCAGCAGCCAGTGCATGATCAACAGTGACGTTGGCAGACCACAATTCCTTCCAGGACAACAAACTGTCAGTTCAATTAAATAAGAGGGCCTTCTATAGGAGGGGAAAGTAATATTTAGAAGAAGAAAAAACATGGGAGTCATTGGTTTGATTGTTATTTAGAAAAATATGGCGAGCATGTAGGCTAATGAGGAGTTGATTCGTCCATACAACTACATCCATCAATAAATGTCAAAGTTTTTACCTGGAGAACGCAGACACAGCTTTCCAGACAAATTCAGCGCAGCAGCTCTCTCCTTTACTGTGGCCATTCCTCAATTGATAACGATGGTGGTGACGTAATAAAACAAATTCTGTCCAAAACGTTACCCTTTTATACATTCCACAGGTGAGCAAGGGAAACCTTAATTAGCTGTTAAAGACGCAGTAGAATAATAAGTAGAATAGTAGAAGAATGCAGTAGGCATTATCCCTGCTGATTACATCAATTGAACTTGAAAAATTGAGCGAATGTAGGCTATTCATTTCTATTTAAAATAGTAGTATGTAGTGAATAGTAAAACTAACTGGCATGGAGTATTTTGTCAAAGAGGTCGCTTTTACATAATTGGTGTCTTCTACTCCAAGGACTACGCTAATACAGCGTCAAGGACACTTCGGAACAATTACACAGTTTGAACACTAGATGGCAGCCAGATCGTGCCACTTAGGTAAAATTACTTGTAATCACAATCTGTTGGTCAGTCAGAGTTTAAAAGCAATTGGTCAGGTTTCTGTATTCCCATTGTGATTGGTCCCTGAGCCCATATGAGGACCACTTAATAATATGCCATTTAGCAGACGCTTTTATCCAAAGCGATTTACAGTCATGTGTGCATACATTTTTACGTATGGGTGGTCCCGGGGATCGAACCCACTACCCTGGCGTTACAAGCGCCATGCTCTACCACTTGAAATGTATAAACGCATCATTCTTTTTTCTCATAGAGAAACGAAGGCCATCGGCTGAAATGCGTTGGGTTTACGTTTAATAAGCACTTTTATAAACGTCCACTGTCCTCCAAGAGTTGCTGAATTTCTTCTTCACTTCAGTCTGCTGCATGCACCTTGGTTGGAGAGCGAGGAAGCAGCAGTGTTCCCTTCCCTTTACAAAGGTAGAATAATGTGTACAGGTCTAGCCACACAGTGTATATGGAACGCACAGTCACCCACCGGTCGCCATATTGGGCTGCAGCTACCATACGTCAATTGAGCTACAGAGGACCACGATGTGCTGTTGTGCAGGTGGCAGAACAGCGCCAAATTCAGTCCAGTTTTTCCTCGCGAGCTGAAAGTGTGTTCGGTGCACCCGCTTTTCCCCTGGCTGTGCGCGAGCTTTGCTATGAATTTACCCAACATAGATAACTGACTAACTTAGCTAGATAGCTAGGCCTACACATTACCTTTGTTACTTGCCATGGTTTTTCATAAATATAGCTCAACAAACAACACTGTCATTAGATATACTCTAAACCTTGCTAGAATATCTATTTTAAATAACGTATTGTGTATTCTAAAAAGTGTGACTGTTTCTTCACATCTACAACGGAAATCAGCTGAAAATGGTAAGTCACCATGCTAGTTAGCCAACTAACGTTAGCTCGCTGGTAGTGGCAGAGGGGATCTAGCGGTAAGTCTATGCCAGTGAATTGTTCTGGTTTCTAGGCCCTTAGGACTTGAAGACACGGTTGGGGAAAGCGATTTACCGGTAGCCCAGAGTTGAGTTGACCACTGACCAGGGGTGTATTCATTAGTCGAATTTCGCTGCAAAACGTTTTGTATGTGTTGCAACGGAAAACGTTTACTCCAAACGTCAAATGTCTTTCAACGAAAACGACTTTCTATTGGACATATTCAGGTAGGCCCCTGCCCGTTTCGTTCCATTTGGTTCCTAGAGTCAACTGTTTCCAAGACAAAACGTATAGGCTGGCAGCTACATCGTGGTTCTCACCTTATAGGGCCTAGGACCTCAGGGGCCTGAGATAGCTTTTAGGGGGTCCCTGAAAAAGCAGGGAGAAATCGAACAAATATTAAACTAGATTGATCACCCGGAGACCAGATGATGCTGAACGTTTTTATTCAAAGAGATAGGCATTGAGACATTCAGAGAGATGTACAGGACACAATTAAATTAATTAATTAGATTTTCTAGATATAACACTGTTCCGTTATAGAGTAAGTGTTGAGAGTAATTTCGCAAAATTTTTCATAAGACTTAGCTATATTAGATTATTTAAAGTCCGGAATCATATTTGGAACACAGAAAACCAATGTCATACCTGGTTAGTACTCAGGTTCAAATAAGGTAATGTTGAAGTGAAGCAACCTTGTGATGTTGACATACAATAATGTAGAATCGTTTCTAAAACCACAAGCTTTTGATATTTAAATGTTACAAAGTTACAATGACCAAAGTTACAGTGTGTGTTATGATATTTCGAAAAATTATTCAGTTGCGCCATCAATCTTCTCTAAGTGGGTACTTCTAGTCATCTCACACCTCCTAGTGCTAGTAACAATTACTGGTGAATGCATAGGATTATTAGGGTACACATGCTGTAAACACATTAAGGATTATACCCGGAAAGGATGATAAAACTATGCAGAAACAGACTGGCACAATTTTTTAACATGTTAGATATCAGTATATTGATAGAAAAAATATATGATAAGGTAAAAGGCCGCCACCCACCAAGGGTTTACTGTATTGTCTAACTCGAATGTTTTATTTATTATATTTAGCCTTTATTTCAACATGGAGTCATATGTGAGGTACCTTAGTCGTCATATCCTGCATGTTCTTGTCATGTAGTTCCTGGTCATCTAAAGCATTTAAAATCACCCCATAAATTAATCATAATAATGAAAGTAATAGGCATCCGTTATTTTATTTGCACAGTATTTTGTGTGGTATGAATTTATAATGCTTCTTCACATAGGCTAATTAAGCAATAAGGCCCGAGGGGGTGTGGTATATGGCCAATATACCACAGCTATGGGCTGTTCTTATGCACTACGCAACGCGGAGTACCTGGATACAGCCCTTAGCCGTGGTATATTGGCCATATACCACAAACCCCCGAGGTGCCTTATTGCTATTATAAACTGGTTACCAACATAATTAGAGCAGTAAAAAGTAATGTTTTGTCATACCCGTTGTATACGGTCTGATATACCACGGCTATCAGCCAATCAGCATTCAGGGCTCGAACCACCCAGTTTATAATCTCTAACAATATTATTGAGTTCAGTAACCACCTCATGGTAATTATGTAATTGTAGTATATGAACCCTAAATACTTTGCTGTAGCTGTGCTTTAAGAATTTAAGTCAGACCAGCCATCACGATAGATGACATTGTGATTAAATACGTATTATCCTCACCTCAGGGCTTTGATTATGGCAGTGTTTTTTCTCAGTGCATTACAGGACAATAGTCATATAACTCACAAAAGGTCATACAGACTTCATGTTGCAGATGGGAATTATCCCGTTATATGGATGGTGTCCTTTTAATTTAGCTATTCATGGTTTATAGAATTGTTTAATATCTGTTCAAGTGAATCAGTGGAGAGGCAAATAAAGACATTGGCCCCCCAGGTCACAATGTCATTTATGATAGTAGCAAATTCTAACGGGATCATTTCATCCCTGCACATGATTGAGTACGGTGCAGGTTAAATGAAGAAAATCTTTTCTTCTATTAAAGGATCGTCGGCAGTGGAGACCTACTTAAAAAGTCAGTCATGATGAGGACAGGGGGCCATCTACACAGGTCATATTAAATAACTTCTATCATTTAAAAGCTGAATGACAGGCAATTTGTCCATTCAGTGTTATGGCTCTGACCCCTATTAGACTCTCAGGACAGCTTCATTTCCACCTTGATGAGTTGAAGATGTTATTCTCAATACAGTGGAACTACTACCAAATCACTACACTGTATCTCCATGCAATGCTGTTTACTTAGTGACTGAAAAGTATAAAGAATGTTTTAATGCTGTAAGCCTATACCAAATATACTTTGTTGTACACACACCATTCAATATTTATTTTTTATTTTTACATTAGTTATCAGATCGTTAAAGAGTCCCAACAAAACCTTCTCCTGACTTGAACATCTTGATGGATGTCAGTGCAGAGTCAGGGAAACGCCCCACCACGGTAAGCTAGGGTTGCTGTAGAAATACATACATTATGATAGAATGCGTATGTCTATGCTTGTTTGCATAACTTACAATATAACTATTGTTGTTCTCTTTAGACTGGAGGACACGACTTTGAAAAGGAGCTGTCGTTATCATATACCCTTCACGAGACAGACAGTGGCATAATTTCCTTACAGGTTTTGGAGTTTAAAACAAGTCTTCATGAAGCAGTGGAAGAACTACATATTCACAGGGTACTGTGATTTATAAAGATCCTTCAAATATCTCTTGATGTTATGGTAACATAAAGATAGATAATAACTTTCTACATTCTCTGAAATTGTTACAGGAATTATAACATAAAACAAAATCCTTATTTTCAGGAATGTCTCCACAATAACAACTTCCTCTTCATCCCATTGTTTACCAGGAAGAGCTCAGACACTTACGGCTCTATTTGGTCAAGTCATGAGGAACTGGGGAGTGTAATTTCGTAGGAGGTATATTATGAGTTTTCAGAGGAAGCTCACAGCCCTTTTTGGCCATCTGGACACAAGCCAGCTGTAGTTGCACATCTGAACGGGGTCATGCAAGCAAAGACCTGGTGAATTAATGTATTTGCTTATAAAAAGGGTACCCCGGAGCAAGCACTTTAAACCTGACACTGGACATGTTTAAAGGTTATAAGAGGAAAATAAACTATTGGCTCTCACATTTTATTGTTATTACCATGTTTCTGGGACAAAAACATTTAATCAATATGATCCTCAGGCATGCCGTTAAAGTAACACTTTGTAGTTCTTTGGTTTATTGGTGTGATGTTAAAAGCATAGGATGTCATGTCAGACTATCTTGCGCCGGCCAAATTCCATCACATTTGTTTTCATATACATTGTGAAGATGGAATAGTGGCAAATACTTTTAACTACACCTATTTAAAATTATAATATGGATGTTTAGGGGCATGAAGTTAAAGTTTGGGCATCTCAGTGATCTGCCTGCATTCCCACTCCAGGCTTAATCCAGGTGTTTTTATGCCCTGACTATGAAGAGATTAAATGAAAACCAATGGCAGGCATTTATCTGATTTTAGAATACTGTGTTGTGAATTTTCACATAATAGGGTGATTCACATACTGTATTCAGATTGCATATGGGATAGGCCTGATATTTACAGTGTGTTGTGGCTCAGGCCTTATTTGATCTATGTCGCTTCTTTTGATTTACTTAGATAACCAAGTTTAATAGCCTATTTACTGGGCTTGCCCCCCATCAAATCATTATTCCTCTGCAAACTAACAGCTTTATCTTGTGTGCACTTTTCGAGTATGCCATGCTGGTAGCATAGTTTAATGGGAACTTATAAATAAACTCCATGAGCCAACTCCCACACGCATATTAAAAAGTCCCTAGATCTAGGAAAGCAATTGACTTTTACCTGCCTTCCAGGGCCGAGGGAGGATGAGGATGGCTTTGCACTAAATATCACCACTCTAATGTACCGCTACTTCCCCAAAGAACTACTGAAACTCAATTCATAGTTGAGCCTCCCTCTTTGAATGTATTCTGTGGACCGTATAAAACTCCATCTTTAAGAAAAATATATTGGTATTTTTCATTATATTACTTCAATGCTAAGAATACTGTACTACTACTTTGAAATCTGTGAGATTTACTATGTATTTCTAATATTTGTATTGTCTTTTTGCTTCAGGAGGCTGAAACTCGGTATGAAGAGCAGATTAGTAAACTTGTATTGGAGAAGCAGGAATTAGAATGGCAGAAGGTACGGTATGTGCCTAGTTAGACAAGTTGTTGCCTAGTTAGGCTAGTTGAATGAGACAGCTGCAAATATTTGACTAATGCTTTACTCATTATTGTCAGTGTGCTTGCGTAAGCTAGCTAATTAAGAATATCTCACAAATGACGAGAGAATAACAATTATTAAATTATTTATCAGTTCACCTCTGGAATTATTTTCTGAGTTAATGTAATTCCTTATTTTTTGTAGGAATCCCTTCAACATCAAATTGACAACATGGCAAATCAACATATGGAGTCTCTTGCCAATGTTAAAAAACAGGTGATTTTCTCAGTCTCCATTTTTCCGATTGGGCGTAGCAAAATCATATAATATGTTGCTGCAGTGCTCATTTCCTACTGTGTAAGGGAAAGTAGGAAAGGCACATACGATCAACCTTTACGATGGCGAATGTGCATAAATTCAGAATTGTTTTAGCACTGCCCACATCGTTTTTAAACTACGGCGCGCCACATGGTTCAATGTGCCAGTAAATCAGCACAATTTACTTTTTAGTTTTTTCAAATTGCCGCTGTCTTGGAGCTAGTATTGGGATCATGTATACTGTGCTAATGACGATACAAAAAAAGTAACGGAGAGCAATGTACAATATGGCAAACTTAGCAAATTAAGCATTTGTGGTAAGTACATGTGGACCGCCGTCTTTATGCACCTTCGCCATTGATGTATGTGGATGTCTGGTGAAGGAAAAACAATGTAACCAGCTTTAATTTTTTGTTGAAATTATGTCCAACTTTACTTTATAGTTTGGTGACATTTGTTTCTGATATCATGATCATAATAGTTTTGCAATCTGTTAAAATTTTATCCCCTTAATTAAGTTTCAGTCCAAAATCAGAGGGGTTGAAGGTGAAAAGGTATGATACACTTTAATTATCTTCTTTTATTGATAGTCTTTTTATCTGACGTTTTTCTCAACATACTGTGACACTAAAGGTCATTGTTTCATATTGTTTTGTTGGAATGCAGTAATTCAGTGATGCAGAAATTACATTACTGAGTTTAGTTTAGACTTAACAAATACAATCTATTCTATTTATTCTAATAAACTAAACAATTCTATTCTGTGGCAATGTTCCTTTGAAGGGAAAGCACCAGCTGACAGCCGAGTTAAAGGACAAGGAGATCAACAGTCTGAAGGAGGAACTGAAATTGTTGCAGGTAACGTTTCTAGAAAACACACACACCCAGAGGGAGCGGGACACCTCTCCATTCCCCCCTGTTCGTCCCATTTGGAGGCTATGGGTGAAGCGCTATCCCGCCGTTGACCTTCTGAGTTGGGGTGTGTGTGGAATAGACACTGGGGTGAGACAGCTAAGGTGATATACGGCAGTCGCCATGGTCCACTGCATTTACAACCTAACCCTGCGATTGGGCAATAACGGCTCTTTTTGATATTTTATTTTGTAGTATTATAATGGACTTCTTGGTAATATTATGGCACAATTGTGTTGACTTTATTTTATGTCCTATCTTAAACCATTTTAATTCCATGTGTTTGTATTGTGAGTTAAATTCTTAAGAGTTTGTGTTTCTATTGAATGTTATTTGCACATGTGTGAGGCTTTGGTTATTCTATAACATTTCCCTGAAAGTCTGCACTGTAGTTGTCATGAAATCTTGATGAAAAACATAACCGTCTTTTTACTACTGTTTTACAGTTGTTCAAGTACAGTTTGGAGAAGAAATTAAGCGAGCTGGTAAGGATTCCAATTATATAAATTGTTGACGGGGGAGAGTGGGAGTGGGCGGAATGAAAGAGGAGGATGAGGAGAGGGAATGGTTCATCAGGAGTAACGGATAGGGAGTGTGTGACACTTGAACCGCCAGTGCAGCCGAGAAAATATCACTATTAAAATATTTTATAACTGAGCCTCGCTCTGTTTAACCTTCCAGTGGCTAGGAAAAAATGTGTCTTGATACAGACAATCAAACAATAATGACAGCGATGAACAATAAAAGGCTCTCAGGCATGTGTCAAGTTGACTCCTTATCTCTAGGAGGGGAGCTGGCGGCCAAGATGTTAAACAAAGGTCCTCTCAGCCCAAAGTGACAGCAAACTCTTTCCCAGTGTCCTCCTCCTTTGTGGTAGCTGACTGAGGAAAATCATACCAATCCTGACCATTCTACTGAGAGAACCTAGTACTGCTTATTACAGGAGCAAAAGCTGCAGCTGCAGACCCAGACCAAAGACAGCCACCTGAACCAACTGGGGGAGGTGGAGAAGAGGTTTGGGGCTCTCTCCAGACAGTGTGCCATGGTCAAGCAGGCCCACGAGAAGCTGGAGCAAAACGGTATGCCCGCCACAGCCATGCCCACTAACACATTTAGACAGTGTATTTTATGTAACACTTAAGTTGCTCTCATACCATTGCAAAGCAACTTAAAGGTGCAATATGTAACTTTTTGGGCGACCTGACAAAATTCCCATAGAAATGGGAGTTATAGATCTGTCATTCGGAATGAAAGCAAGTCTAAGAAGCGGTAGATCTGTTCTATGTGCGCAATTTCTATGCATCCCGTTTTTAGGTTTAATTTTTGCTTCTTTTACTTTCGGTTTTGTACACCAGCTTCCAACAGCTGAAAACACAATATTTTGGTTTATGGAAAAGATACTTCACAGCGGTTTAGATGGTACAATGATTCTCTACACTATTCTTGCTTGTTTTGTCACATAAATTAGGCGAACTATTAGAATTTTAGCAACCAGGAAATGGCAGAGCGATTTCTGCATAGTGTATCTTTAATGTAAAGTGTTAGTTACCATATGTTTTAAAATCAAGACTTTCCCCAAGACTAACAGATATTCACCAGTACGGTGGTGGCCTTTTTTTAATCTGAGAAACCTCAGCGTGTTTTGTTATTGTGATGTCTGATAACAGTGGCAGGCCATACATTATCAGGTAGCCATAGCCATTCTTGTCTGACATTTAACCAGTAACTCTGTTGTACTTATATCGCCTTGTTTTTAAAAATATGTTAATCTTTTGCCACTAATCCATAGTATCACTATTTATGTAAAGTGGTGATACAGTTACGGTGGGGCCAGCAGTTGCTGTTAATTTAAAGGAGATAGGATTAATTTGTCTGCCTTGTGGAGTTAGTCTGGAAATTGTTACACTTTTCCATGTGCAGTAAAGAAAGTAGCTACACATAAATCCCAGAAATATTTCATTTGGTCAACAATTACATTATTTAGTTAATTAATTATTTTAGTTCAGAAAGCTTCCATTTGTGAACTCTTGATCCCTTTTACAGTTGAAGATGCCATGAGACTCAATAAGAAACTAACTTCTGTGAATAGAAAACAAGAGTCTACAATCATCTCCTTAAAACAGGTGAGACATGATTTAAATATGAATTTTAAAATGTGTGTTACATCATCAGAGAATACAGATTGCTGTGTAGAGGGTAAGATTGGGGAGAGCAGGCAGTACCTGGAGGTGTAACTCAAATATTTCCCTGCCAAGGAGATCAAAGAAGACCATATATAATTGCTGTGCGGTATCTCTGTAATAGAAATGTACAGCATGCACAGTGCTAAATGGAATAGTGATCTGTTAAGTGGCAGAGACTGAAGGTTACACATATTTTACAATGACAGTTTTCTTACTGTTCCATCTTATGGATGTGGATCTGAGTTTTGGGGTTGATAACCATGTGAGTATCCCACTTTGTAAGTTAAGGCACTCATATGTTACTTTCTTCGTCAAGGATGTGGAGGAACTTAATAACAAGCTTATTAAGGCCAAAGTGCCATCCGTGGGTAGCTCTGAAGAGAACTGCAACCTCACCGTCAAAGAGCAAAACATACAACAACTTCAACACAGACTGCATGTGGTAAAAGTTATTTTTCTGGATATATAGCAGGGCATTCATTGTTATCTTAATTTACTTGAATTAAATGTTAATAGTTACATTATTTTTCAGGAAACAGAAATGAATAAAAAACTCAGAGATGAGCATACAACTGAAAGAAATGGAAAAAAGGTCAGTATCAATTTCCCCCCACACATAGCATAGTGTATTACATATCCAACCCCTTTCCCCCCAATTACCCCATAATAATGTGGGTTGCTCGATGGGTTGAAAATGTTAAAAGGTTACATTTGATGAATTTGGGGAAAGTGTGTCAGTGTAAAATAAAGGGGGTTGGCTTGTGGGGGTTGCGAGAGGGGGATATCCATGCATGTCAGGCAAGCGGTTGTGCTGTATGTCATTAACACAGACCCCACCCCCTTTGTGTGTGTGTGTGTGTGTGTGTGTGTATGTGTGTGTGTGTATGTGTGTGTGTTCAGGAGGTGATGAACTCCCTGCAGCTTACCCAGCAGCTTCTGCTGACACAGACTCAGGCTGTGAGCCGAGTGGAGCTGGAGCTTCAAGCACAGCGAGAGGAGTACCAGGTCAGGACTTTTAGCAATTATTAGTTTCTCCTAGTTTCTAACAAACAAACTAAGCTAAAGTAAAGGGTGCTTTTATATTTTTTGATTTAAAAAAGGGTTTGTTTATATATTCATAATACAAATGTTATTCTGCTCTATGACAACTTATAGCATGTTTTATTACACCCATGACTTATAAGGGAATTGAAAGAGAAAAGGTGTATGATACATTTTCTGAAAATATAACAATTTGAAAAGTTTGATTTAAATGAACAGATCGTACATGGTTAAATACAAAACGGTAGAATAAAAACACTTCCTCTTAGTCACAGAACAAAGGTTTCTTACACCATTTAAATGATTATGGAGTGAAGTTATACAAGGACAGAAATAAATGATGGTGCTTACAGCACCTAAAGATGATGGAGTGTATTGTAGATCACACTTTGCACAATAGTACACACAAAGTGCAACTGAATGATAGTGTGTTTATTCTGTGTTTAAAGACACCTCTCTTATTGTCTTTTACTCACTCCTCTTCCACGTTTTAATTCACCTTCATTCATTTATTAAAATCATTATTAAAATGACACAACCCAACTGATTTGTATTAGCTTCTCTGTCTGTTTAAAACCCTCTGTCCAGGTTAAATAAACACATAAAAACGTATTATTGCATTAAAAATCTCTCGGGTGATTAATTTTATTGCAGGCCCTTAAAAGAGAACACGAAGTGATCCAAGAGAAGACCCAGGAAAAAGAAGACAGATTCACTCATCTGATGGAGGAGTACAAAAACTGTAGAATGATCTGGGAAAATGAGGTATCATTGAATATTGTCAAATACGGTTGAAAATATGTTGTTGTGATGTACTGGACACATTTATTCAATGGACAAAGGCTCTCTTGTGATGTAAAACTAAACTAGACATGGTATATTTACAGTGCATTCGGAAAGTATTCAGACCCCTTGACTTTTTCCACATTTTGTTACATTACAGCCTTATTCTAAAATTATTTAAATAGTTTTTTTCCCTCATCAATCTACACACAATACCCCATAATGACAAAGCAAAAACAGGTTTTTAATGTTTGCAAATGTATATAAAAAACAACAACAACTGAATAACACATTTACATAAGTATTCAGACCCTTTACTCAGTACTTTGTTGAAGCACCTTTGGCAGCGATTACAGCCTCGAGTCTTCTTGGGTATGACGCTACAAGCTTGGTACACCTGTATTTGGGGAGTTTCTCCCATTCTTCTCTGCATATCCTCTCAAGCTCTCTCAGGTTGGATGGGGAGCGTCGCTGCACAGCTATTTTCAGGTCTCTCCAGAGATGTTTGATCCGGTTCAAGTCCGGGCTCTGGCTGGGCAACTCAAGGACATTCAGAGACTTGTCCCGAAGCCACTTCTGTGTTGTCTTGGCTGTGTGCTTAGGGTCGTTGTCCTGTTGGAAGGTGAACCTTCGCCTGAAGGTTCACTCTGGAGCAGGTTTTCATTAAGGATCTCTCAGTACTTTGCTCCGTTCATCTTTCTCTCGATACTGACTCGTCTCCCAGTCCCTGCCGCTGAAAAACATCCCCACAGCATGATGCAGCCACCACCATGCTTCACCGTAGGGATGGTGCCAGGTTTCCTCCAGACGTAACGCTTGGCATTCAGGCCAAAGAGTTCAATCTTGGTTTCATCAGACCAGAGAATCTTGTTTCTCATAGTCTGAGAGTCCTTTAGCTGCCTTTTGGCAAACTCCAAGCGGGCAGTCATGTGCCTTTTTACTGAGGAGTGGCTTCCGTCTGGCCACTCTACAATAAAGGACTGCTTGGTGGAGTGCTGCAGAGATGGTTGTCTTTCTGGAAGGTTCTCCAATCTCCACAGAAGAACTCTGGAGCTCTGTCAGAGTGACAGAGTTTTGGTCACCTACCTGAACAAGGCCCTTCTCCCCTGATTGCTCAGTTTGGTCGGGAGGCCAGCTCTAGGAAGAGTCTTGGTGGTTCCAAACTTCTTCCATTTAAGAATGATGGAGGCCACTGTGTTCTTGGGGACCTTCAATGCTGCAGAAATATTTTGGTACCCTTCCCTAGATCTGTGCCTTGACACAATCCTGTCTCGGAGCCATACGGACAATTCCTTCGACCTCATAGCTTAGTTTTTGCTCTGACATGCACTGTCAACTGTGTGACCTTATATAGACAGGTGTGTGCCTTTCCAAATCATGTCCAATCAATTGAATTTACCACAGGTGGACTCCAATCAAGTTATAGAAACATCAAGGATGATCAATGGAAACAGGATGCACCTGAGCTCAATTTTGAGTCTCATAGTAAAGGGTCTGAATACTTATGTAAATAATTATTTTTAATACATTTGCAAACATTTCTAAAAACCTGTTTTCGCTTTGGCATTATGGGATATTGTGTGTAGATTAATTAGGATTATATAAATAAATAAAATAAGGCTGTAACGTAACAAAATGTGGAAAAAGTCAAGGGAGTCTGAATACTTTCCGAATGCACTGTATGTGTTATTATTTCACATAGCTATCTGAACACACTATTAAAGTGTTACATTATTTTTGTATTGCATGTGCTTAAACAGAAACTGATGTTACAAGAGAGGATCCAGTCAGAGCACCAAGACCTGAGATCTGTAAAGGAGGCTTATAACCACCTTCATGAGCAACACACAGAACTATCATCCCGTGCTATACTGCAAGCAGAACACATACAGGGACTAGAGGTGGGACAGCAACATCAAAATAGGAGATATGCATGCTGATATACAATGCTGATTAATAACAGAAAGGCCTATGTTTAATTGCAGTATTTCAGCCTCACACCATGAATAACTCAATAACACTATGTTGTCTGTTATGATTCACTTATACAGAGTGGGATGAAGGACTATGTTAAAGACAACGGGAATCCAATGGGTGAAAACAGAGATCAATCCGCTATGGATGAATATGTCTCAAAGGACGTTTGTAGAGTGGACACAGTTGTAGTGGATGAAGAGGCTCAAACAGCGGAAAGTGACTCTAGACAGGAGAATCTAGATGTTACAGATGTGTCAGGTAATGTGATCCACTTCAATTGCATGATAAATTATCATTGTTTTAAAATGAATTGCAGATTTAATTGTGGCATTGATGTAGGTGCAATGAATGTAATTTTTTTATTAGCAAATGTATTATTGATGTTGTTTGGCTATGTGATTTACCTACACAGACCAAAGCAGGGAAGTCGGTCCTTCCTGTTGTTCGGAGACTGTGATTGATGACTCTCCACAGATAGCCCACTGTAAGGTTATCGACAGTGTACAGGCCACCCATGGTTCCAATCCAGATCGGTCCACAGATGTAGAGGGAGGTGGAAAGAGCTGTCAGGGTGAAGACAAGCCTAGCTCGGTGCTCCAGCCACCAGCAGGAAATCTGAAGGAGTTGACCTCGCTCCAGTCTGGATCTGCAGACGGTCCGACCACGGTCACAGACATGGTCCATGTGCGGAGTATTTGCGGAATAGGAGAAGGTCAGTCAGCTGACTCAAACAACAAACGTAACTCCAGTGATTTCAATGATCCAGTCTGCAGTTTGATTAATAATGTCTGCTCATCCAGCAATGTCCATCTGAGCGACAAAAGTGACTCTATGAGTGGGCTATCTGGCTCTGAGAACAGGTCTGTTTATGGTGCGCTAAACAGTGACCCAGTGGCTGGAGGAACAAGGGATGGAGAGCAAAAACAGAGTGTGTATATGCCAGAGATGACAACCAGCCAGACATTTAATAAACACAGAGGCAGACAGAAAAGCACATCATCATTTCAGGACATTGACCCAGTCCAAGCGGTGACCCCATTGGCAGTCTCACAGTCAGATCCATACAACTTTCTCCTTCAGAAGGTCGATGTCCATGTAATAAGATGTCACACGCCAGAGGTCAATGAGGTCAACATCCTTCCAGAGTCACATAGCAGCTTATTACCAGCCTCAGCCCAACAACACAGCAACACACACATTGAGAATCCGACAGAACAAGAGACAACCGGAACATATTGTCTTCCATCACAGCCCCTGAACCTGCCACAGCAAATCAATCCCCATGGTGTTGTTGCACAGGACTGTGCTCAGTCTGACTGTAATATTGGAACCATGGAGCCTGAGGACAAGCATGAACAACCAGCTAGAGACTGTGTGCCAGTGACTGAGGATGCACTCTATCCTAACTGTCAGGAAACCTTACCAGAGAGTGGAGCTCTCGATGTGAGCCCTGATGCTGGAACCCATGGAGATCCTGAACAACCTTCTTCAGATGTTAGTGTGGACGTTGACGGGCCTGTTCGATCACAGTTCCAACCATCTCCAATGGCTATGGATTCACCACAGTCTGAGAGGGTTCATGAAGGCCACTGCTCTAACTCTACAGTGGAGGAGAAGTTGAGACCACAACATGCCAATGACAAAGATACTGAAGTTAAGCACAACAACCCAGCAACCTCCAAACCCCCAAGCGATGAGACAGATCTCTCCCCCAAAAGCAATAATTCAAAACAATCTGGCCTGCTGAAAGCTGAGGAGAAGATATCTGAAACCATTGACTTTTCGTTTCTAGCAAGCAACAAAAGATATCGATCATCATTTGAGTTAACTGCAGAGAAAAGGGACATACATTCCAGGAACATGCACAGCATCGCAATTAGTCAAAGTGCCCACGACAGCAGGCCTACAACCCCTACATGCCAGATATCCCCAGTGTCTGACCTGAAAACCAAACTGTCCTCTGGATTCCAAGAGCCTCCTTCTCCATTCACAATACCCATCTTTCTAAAGGGCAAGCAAAACGCCAGAGGTGAGTGAGGCAATCATTTAGAGTACTCTAGTGTAAAGATAAATTATGGTATTTTCAAATAATCTTTCTTGTTTTGGGGCTTCATGATTGCCTCCCTGAGATTGGCATACCTGCATTTTAATAAAATTAATCAGATTGGCTTCCATTCCCTGTTTGGAATTCAGATCCTTCAGTGATGACTAGGTCTGCAGACTCGCAGAACCCTCCCAGCTTCCCGACGTCCCACAAGAGAGATCATCAAGGGGAATGGAACACCATTAGAGAGACGTTTTATGAAATGTCAGCAGAAAAAGTGAGTTGATATACAGTATCTAAGGAGCAGGAGGGAAAACCCTAGTGAGCTAAACTCACAGCTATGCAGAGCAATGAAGTTAAAAAGTGTGCTTCAAGTTGATTTCCATTTCCAAAAACGTTTCAGCAGGGTGGAATGAGGTTGATAGTCTCAGTGTATTCATCACGTAGAGCAGGGGTGTCGAACTCATTTTTCCCCGGAGCCCGCATTCGGTCTTCAACGAGGGCGGAGGGCCGCACTGATTTTGTTTTATATTTCCTTGCCGTCCAAAAATGCAAAGAATAGTCCTCTATCCATAGTTTGGGGAATTGTCGATGCTCCCTGACTGTCTAGTGATTATTAGTGAGCTGAATGAATATAGGTCCATTATCATTTCTACACAGTTTCGACAAAAATATGAACGCAGCATGTAAAGTGTTCGTCCCATGTTTCATGAGCTGAAATAAAAGATCCCAGATATATTCCATACGCACAAAAAGCTTATTTCTCAAAAGTGTTGTGCACAAATTTGTTTACATCCCTGTTAGTGAGAATTTATCCTTTGCCAAGATAATCCATCCACCTGACAGGTGTGGCATATCAAGAAGCTGATTAAACAGCATGATCATTACACAGGTACACCTTGTGCTGGGGACAATAAAAGGCCACTCTAAAATGTGCAGTTTTGTCACACAACACAATGCCACAGATGTCTCAAGTTTTGAGGGAGCGTGCAATTGGCATGCTGGCTGCAGGAATGTCCACCAGAGCTGTTGCCAGAGAATTGAACGTTCATTTCTCTACCAACGTCGTTTTAGAAAATTTGGCAGTACGTCCAACCGCCTCACAACCGCAGCCCACTTGTAACCAAGCCACCCCAAGACCTCCACATCTGGCTTCTTCACTTGCTGAATCGTCTGAGGGGGGAGGGGGTGCTGAGGAGTATTTCTGTCTGTAATAAAGCCCTTTGGTGGGGAAAAACTCATTCTGATTGGCTGGGCCTGGCTCCCCAGTGGGCTCCCAAGTGGATAGGCCTATGCCCTTCCAGGCCCACCCATGGCTGCGCCCCTGGCCAGTCATGTGAATTCCATAGATTAGGGCCTAATTTATTTATTTCCATTGACTGATTTCCTTATATGAACTTTAACTCAGTAAAATCTTTGAAATTGTTGCATGTTGCGTTTATATTTTTGTTCAGTGTATATTGAGTTTGTACCCCTCCCCCGGATTGGACCCCTGGCCCGCGAGCCGTATTTTTGACACCTTATCTCGACTCTGAAGGGATAGATTGGTAGACGGGATCAACCATGCTTGGGATTGTCTACAATGTTGAGTCAACTCTTCCTTATATGTTTATAGGGAACCCTGAGGCATATCTGTGACAGAAAACAGTCCAAACTATTGCAGATCATTGTTTCCTGTAAACCTTTTTTGTCTTTTGTATCCAAGCCTCTGAGTTGAGGGTCACAGAGATGCTTCTGTTGAGGGGTGGGATGTTCAACATATAAAACTCACATAGCTAGATAGAGAATGGATTGGCTGTGGGAATAGGCTACCTAATGATACTTTGCTACCTCTCCTCACTCACTCACTCTCTCGTCACAGTCATCGCATCGTGTCAGTCTGCTGTTTATCAGAGCCAGGTGCTGTAAATTGAGAGAGAAATAACCAAGCATGTCTAATGTATGAGGGAAAGACCCTCAATACAGGAAGGGGACAATTGCAACAAATTGGATCTATTATTTAAGGCCAGATGGCTCATAACATTGTATTTATTATAAACAGCAAGGCACAAAGGTGAAAGATAGCAGCAGTGGAATGCTATAGGGCAGGGGTGTTCAACCAGGGGTACTGTGGTTGAACAGGAGCATATCTTCTCTCTAATGATGTCAACTTTATTTCTCAACTCAATTTATTTCTCAATTACACTCATTGGAGCTAATTACACTCACTGGAGTATCTGACATAGGCTTTGAAGAATCACCCGTGAGTACCAGTCGCGGCAAGTGCCGCTGACTGCTGGTAAGCTTGCTTGACTTAGGGCTCTATTCAATCCGTATCGTGGAAGTACCTTTACATTTCTATTGTGCAGCAATACTGATTGAATAGAGCCCTTTTTGTTTAACCAGCTGAACTTTTGTTTAACCAGCTGAACAGCTGCTATTAGCGAAAATGTGTTTGGAGTTACCTTTTTATCTAATATGTATCAGGACTGAGGATAAGACCCAGATGCAGACAGTTTGAATCACAGATGTTTATTACGGCAGGCAGGCTCAGGGTCAGGGCAGGCAGAATGGTCAGAAATCCAAGGCAGCTTTAAACAGGTACAGAACGGCAGGCAGGCTCAGGGTCAGGGCAGGCAGAATGGTCAGAACTGGGAGGACTAGAAAACAGAAACTAGAAAAGCTCGAAAACGGGAAAACATGCTGGTAAGCGTTGACGGGACAAGACGAACTGGCAACAGAAAAACAGAAAACACTGGTATAAATACACAGGGGATAATGGGGACAAATGGGAGATACCTGGTGGGGGGTGGAGACAAGCACAAGACAGGTGAAACAGATCAGGCCGTGATAATATGCTACGTAAGAGTTTACACTTCCTCTTCCAATTATTATGCGGGGAGGTCAAAATAATGAAAAACTATCTAC
Organism: Coregonus clupeaformis; assembly: GCF_020615455.1. Lineage (NCBI taxonomy): Eukaryota > Metazoa > Chordata > Actinopteri > Salmoniformes > Salmonidae > Coregonus > Coregonus clupeaformis. The sequence continues at coordinate 49,789,742 of NC_059197.1, read as the reverse complement.
CAAATCGATTCATTTTAAAATGTTGATTACTTCTCCTTGCCATTTACTTATTTTGCTAACATATGAGGGGGTCCCTGGGTCGCCGGTTTGCCTGGGTGTGGGTTGAAGACCCCTGCTAAAGGGATATACTGTACATTTTCACAGTGATGAACTGTAGGCTATTGTGTTCATTTCTGCAGGAGAGCAGAGATCACATCCCAGTCAGCTCTGCTTTACCTATCATCACGAACCCTTCCTCTATGGGCAGCAGCAGGTTGTGGCAGGACTACCCCAGGACCATCTCCTCTCCATGTCACCCCAGCTTCAGCAGAGGGACTGCTTCTGAGGCTTTCCCACCCAGCTCACAGGACGACGAGGAGTCACAGCAATCCAACATCAGAGCCCAAATTGCTAAAATAGAGCCGTTCCTGTGCTCCGCGAGGTTGAGACTCCCAAAGAAACGCAAAATGGATGAAATTGAAACTATGCAGTTGTAAAGAAGTACTAGAGTTGATTTCATTAAGTTATTGATCATTACATTAAGTTCACACTATCAAACTTGTTCAAACTATCAAATGTTCTGTTATTGAGATTTGAAAAAACTTAAGGCAAGAAGGCATTGTTAAATTATTTTAAGTGGTTTCTTGTATGTATTTATTTATGGATCTATTTATGGATTTATTTATGGATTTCACCATATTTATTAATAGATCCATGCTGTTTATTGTTGACCTACAGTTCTGTATATTAAAAGTAGCCAAATTTTCAGTACCTGGCTTGTTTTAGCTCTATTGTCATAGACTTGAGAAGTATGTTTAAAAGGATAGTCAGCAGTCTTACGTTGCAATACGACACACTGAAACAGAAAAACAAAGGTAGCAAGAAAATTGCTTTGCCTAATTGTTTACAAGCTAATTAACTCTTAATTACTCAACAGCCAATCTGGCAGTGCCTCGGGGAATTTAATGAAGGAAACACCACTTGTTTCCAGCAGGTGCACTCACACTGGGCAACTATATCTTGGGCTAATTGGAATACACAACTATTAAACAAGAATCAATTAGTACACATTAACCCAAATTAACAAATGCAAATGAGCTTCTCATTAAGTTTATGTCCCTCCTGTTAGGAAGCAGTAGAGACCATATGGACACGTTAGGGCGATACAGTTGACAACATATGTTGCTCACGGGCCTCACCGGTCAAGATTAACAAGTGGATATTTTATTTCAACTTGCGGGGCAGGTGTAGAGAGTGGTGTTGTGAATAGAGAAAAGAAAACTGGCCTTTCACCACAGCACTTATACTGTAACCATGGATAATTACTATGCTGTAAGTTAGCGATTGGGATGATCACTTTGAAATAGATGCCAGAAGATGCTGGCAAATGTACTCCAAAGAATATTGGATATTTTTGCCGAATTGAAATGCAGCAGAAGTGTAAATAATGGCAATTTCCAATTTGTATCACTACAGAACCCTGGAGAATACAAAATGGAAATAGAATGGCTTTTCAGACAGTTACCCCTATAGACTCGTTTTGCTCCTACAGATCCTCAGTAGGCTTAATACTCAAGTTGTATTCCTCAACAAAATTCCTTGCACAGCTAAAATCCACACACCTTCGACAGTAGCACAAGGTCTCTCTGAGCCGAGGTCCATCTTACTGCACTTACCCATTATGAATACGTCAAAATGTTAATGCCCTCATAAAGAAGTCTTATGTGTTTGAGTGTCTCAGCCAGTGGTGCTGACCCCTATCCTTAAACGGAGGGTGGGATATGGGGCAATATGGACAGGGTCATTTTAATACACAGCCAGGATTATGAAGCGGTGGTCCTTTGAAACAGTCAATTACACTTGAGCGCGGGAGGACCCCGATGTTAATTACCAGTTGGTTTTATATAGTGTGTAAATAAAGAGGCTGCTGACATTCACATTCCATCACTGTTTCCTCACTGAGTGCCAAGCAAATTAGCCAGGCCCCTGCTCTACTCTTCTCTGTGTGCTCCACTGAGTCCTGTGCATCAGCTAACATTAGAATAACACCCAGTGCAAACAAGGTTGAGGAAGGTGCTCTCTCTCTCTGGGAACAAGACGACCTGTTCAAACTCATGCAAACATACAGTATAGTCTTCTTTCACTGTGGTGGGTGTGAATCACAGACCTCAATGATCGACTGTCATTTTTTTCAGCCCTTTCTCTCCTAATTATAATTTGAATGTCTTACCTGTGCTATTGGTTATTTTTTATTTTTTATATATACTATAGAGACCAGAGAGACTGTTGTCTATCACAGGTGAGTGTGTGAGCAATAATTACTGCCGGAGTTTGAAAACTAAGTTGAGTAAAGTTGAGAGAACTTTTATGTGCTCAACATGTATTCCCCACATAGGATATGAGCCTCAAAGCCCGAACAAACACCTCTTCACACATCTTTACTGTTTGAGTCAAGTTTTGAGTTTACTCCTGATTTACAGTCACATTTTATTAAATAGTCTGCATAAGCGGGGAAAACATTCTATTTGCCAATTTTCTGCAACCTTGGACTAAACGGATCCCTCTAAATGCTCAGTGCTTGTGGAATATCATGAGGTTTTAGAGCTTGTGGAATATCATGAGGTTTTAGAGCTTGTGGAATATCATGAGGTTTTAGAGCTTGTGGAATATCATGAGATTTTAGAGCTTGTGGAATATCATGAGGTTTTAGAGCTTGTGGAATATCATGAGGTTTTAGAGCTTGTGGAATATCATGAGATTTTAGAGTTTGTGGAATATCATGAGGTTTTAGAGCTTGTGGAATATCATGAGGTTTTAGAGCTTGTGGAATATCATGAGGTTTTAGAGCTTGTGGAATATCATTAGGTTTTAGAGTTTGTGGAATATCATGAGGTTTTAGAGCTTGTGGAATATCATGAGGTTTTAGAGCTTGTGGAATATCATGAGGTTTTAGAGCTTGTGGAATATCATGAGGTTTTAGGTTTTGTCATATTATGTGTCTTTACTTCAAAAGCCATCACAATAAATCCAACCAGGAAGTCTTATTAAATTGAGAAGAAAATGTCCTGTAAAGCTTGAGTGCAATCCTGGCACTCCAAGTGCGCTGCCTCATGAAGTGAAATACTTCAGCTGCTGGTCTATAAAATACTTAGGGTACATGAGTACATTATAATGGGCTGATTTTATAGTGCCTCTAGATGTTTTTTAAAGAATTGCCCAGATGAGTGTTATAACAATGTGATTAATACATAAACCAAAGATGTATGAAGGGATCATTAAAACTATTGAAAATATAATCACAAACAACGCTAGGTTGCTTGTGATTATATTTTCAATAGTTTTAATGATCAACAACCTTGACCTCGCCTTTTTTTGCATTAGTTTTACGCATCTACTTTATAGTGTTATACACTTGAGTATTGATAGAAAAGGGATATTATACAGCCTCTACTCTACAAGCACTTACTGTACTAAACCTCACAACTTGACAATGAATAACTGTCTTTACCTTTGCTTGCAAGGTTTAAGATGAGTGACTATACTCTTGGTCTCCCTGTGGGCATGTGCACAGCTGTGCATCACCTCTCCTGGGTCTGCTATGGGGAGCATAGAGAACTTCATCTTAGGCCGGCCCCCACTGTCAAAGGTCATCCGGGTTTAAAGTTCACACTTTACATCATTTATATGCTCTTAAATAAGCTCATCCCCTTCTGTCTTCGCATTCTCACTTTTTGCCCTAAATTATCAGTCAAGGAAAATTAGGATATATCCCAGGTAAAAATCCTTCTAGTGAGAGAGATATGAAAGTAAGGCTGATACTCTTTGGACGGTTCCTCTGATTGAATAATACTCCTCAAGGAACACCATGGCAACGCCATAAGTTTTTGATTTGAGACAATGTTGAGAGCATCACATGGGTACATGATCCTCCCACAGCCGGGTATGTCACTAATGCCATATATCTGTAGTAGGAATAACTCTGACTGTGTGGAGCTCCATAAAGTATTAAGCATTTTAGCTGTGATTGAGGGAGGAACTGGAGCTGGGTCTTAACTCATATGCCATCTTGCATTAAGCCGCGTCCCCATTGAGGTGTCAGCTCATAAGTCTCCCACAGCAGGACTTAGCAGCCAAATGATGGAGAACACTTCTTCACTCCAGGGGATCTTGTAAAACTGCCAATGCCCCCAGCCTCCCCTCCTAGTCTCGGCCTCAATCTCAGCCTGCACTACTCTTCCTTAATCATGACCACAGAATGACAAGCCAACATCCATTAAGCAACAAATGTATTTAGTTACCAACTTGTAAAATGTTCTAGAGATAGGGGATTTTCTGTTGTTCACTAAGTAGTGCTCTTCTATTTATTCATTGTTGAAACATGGCTGGAGATCACAGTGACTTGTAAAGTGCTTTTATTATGTTTCGAAACGCTCAAATATGTATGGTATAAAAAAAAGCATTGTCCTCTATAATCATGTCAATGTTAGTTTATGACAGAATAAATACGGTTTTGTTTAAAGTTACAGTAGGCCTACTGTGTGTCTGTGTGTGTGTGATTCAGTGTAAAAGTGCGATGTGTTTCTCAATACTGCTTTTCTCCACTATCTTTTCCAGTGCAACGATGTTCCACATGTCAAATGTAAATACATTTATAGAATGCTCTCTGAACTTTACTTGTATAACCAGAATAATCTAAAGATTGAAACTGTATACCAAGTACCCTCTGCACTTTAGCTGGTAAAAGTATTTTTCTTGATGCTTTTAGATGACCGTTCTAGGAAACTGCTGTATTCAACATAGCACATAATATTATGTACATCTCTGATTTAACCAGCAAATATCCGATATACTTACACTTGCAAACTGTCTTTCCTTCATTCCTTGTAGGGTATCTGCTTATTTTACCAGCAAACCAGAGAACCTCCTGATGAGGCTTCAATGACATGCTCTATTACTCTCACCAAGCGACCCTCGACTTCACCTCTCTGACGAATGGAGCCTCTGACTTGGGGGGTGTTGATCCCAGGTTAGCTGTCCCTTTTGCTCCCTCTCTCACCTTTTCTCTGTTTTTTTGTGTGGATCTGGATCCTGGTACAGGGTCTTGGTGATATTATAACAGTATATGAGATGGAAGAGGACGTTATGAGATGACAGATGTGGAGTGTGTAATTTGAGGTTTGGTCTCTTTCTTAACTCCTATAAATAAATCTGTATTTGCTTCCTAACGGGTCATATTATTATCACTCAATTAGTAGATCCAGTCTCAGTTTTCAGCACTGTGGCCCTTTACTCTGGTTCCCACTGGCCAGAGAAGAGCTCATCAGAGAAGGCCACGTCTGAGTGAGCTGCTGGTATGCCGGAGGGAGAAGCTCCAGAGCTCCAGAGAGAGGCAGCTCAGTGAAAGGATAGAGGATATTATAGGCCATCCTAGAGAGGCTCAGTGATGAGGAACCAGCGCCTGGAACAGGTAGTATTTAGTGTTTTATTAGGATCCCCATTAGCTGTTGCCAAGGCAGTAGCTACTCTTCCTGGGATCCAAACAGTCTTCCTCTATGTTCACACAGGCATCGGTAGGTACATAAAACACCTGGCTGACAGCCCCTGTCCATCTTTCAGTCCCCATCCCTGTCCCATTGGCATGGATGGGGCATGGGGATGGGATGCCACACAATGTCTTTACAAAGGATGGCCTTTGGAGGGATCTACCCACTTCCTTGTTTTGTCAATGTCATGTCCACGTCCACATCCTTCATTAGGCACACCTGGACTTCATCACCTCCCTGATTACTTCCCCTTTATATAGCACTCCATTGTTATCACCCACCAGGCAATATTCTTTATGTATCCATGTTTAAATGCTTTTCTTGTTTTGTATCGTTCAATGTTCTTCGTCATTAAACTCACTAACTGCACTTGCTTCCTGACTCCCTGCATCTACGTTACAGTCAAGGATCTACTCACTTCCTCTCAATTGTTGAGTTCTTAGGGATAGCATGTAGATTTGTTGATAACAAAGTCTGTAAATAACTTTAGGAAAACAACGATCAGATCTGATCGATGACCTTCAGATTGATGATATAGAGTTCAGCGTTTAATGACCTGTCAGATTGGGGGAAAAATGGGGTCAAAGGTCTTCAGATTGAGATCAGTGGAGTTCCTGGTTCGCTGGTGCCACTGTGTACATTTTTCCATTCCTCAGCAGTGATAAGCAACGTTTATTTATTTGTTTGGTGTGTTCTGTACTGTATTAGCATCGGAAGTGAAGTTTTGGTAGTTTTTCCCAGAGCAAAAAAAGCTATACATATCTGTATATCGGGGGGGTAGAAAAAAGGTCTACAGTACATTTGAATGTCTTCATAATATCTGCAATCATTTAATATTGTATACAAAAAATACACGTTTATATTACATGTATCACACATTTGATAGACATTACACACCATAACGCACCATCATCACATGTTACTTCATTAATTATCCAATTGAGAAATGTGCATGGCTCTTTGTCTTCATTTAGAAAGAGAGAGAGCCATGACACAGCAGGTTTGTGTTTAGATAGTGAACACAATGCCTCACAGCCACTGACCAGGAATGAGACAACATTACATTGATAATGGATGACGCTGCACGGCGAAAAAAACAACATTCCACAGAGCAATGGCCGCTGGTCAGGATGTCAAATCTGTCAATAACACAAAGAGAATATAGGAAATATGTTAGAATATAACATTATTCTGGAAAATGTCTAACTTTTCTTTAGGAATGTGTGATGCACATGACACATGGAACTGGAGTGAGGTTTTGTGTAGCTACTATAAGGGATAAGTCCCTGTATTGAGGCTACTGTAGGCCTATGTTGTTCCTGTGTGAAACTCTACAGTGACCAGCCAGTGAACCCAGCGGCAGACACAGACAGACCTTCTCATGTAACTGTGCTCTTCTTAGTTTTCCTGCCAAACGATCTTGCCAGAAATGTCATCTTGCTGAGCCCAACTCCCTATTAGCAGCTACTGCAGTATCTGCCTTGTGGACAGGTGACAAGGACATGATGTTTAGGGAACAGAACATAACCTTGAGTGTGGCTTCCACATCACTACTTGCGTATATTACAACAACTCATGACTCACTCACCACCCAACAATGAAAGATTGATCAAATTGAGATCATCATCAAGTGACACATCATTATCTCCCTGGTGAGTCAGAGGAATCAAAACATTAGCCAGGCAGTGGCATGATCAAAACAACCCAGCAGCACACCAATAAACCCTTGTCCTTGGGTGATGATGTTTTCAATTTGAAACACTGTAACATTTTGACTTTTATCAAAGCAATATGTTCTTTATTTATTACGAGCAGGGTTGGATCCCATCGCTGACACCAACCATCTGACGTGTTCTTCACTTTTAGAGTTCAGTACTGTGGATTTGGCAGCAGACAAGCACTGCTTTGTGATTTGTGGGCCTGGTATTTGATTCCTACTAAACTGATGCTGTGGCGTTCTTATACGCAGAGATGGTATCTTTGAAGAAATGAGCCGACCTAACATAATTTGTGCTGTCTGTTGAACCGCAGCCAGGCTCTCTCCACTTTCTCCTCCCCATAAACCGTAGAGAGTAGAGACCGAACCATTTCAACTCAGAAGATTGATAGTGTGTTGTTAGGATGTAGAACTCACAGTTTTATACTACATGGGACTTTCCTCTTTCTCTATTGTAAATTACTATTGTAAATTGAGGAATACCTATGGGACATTTACAAAAAGACAATGTTCTGGGAAAATTGTTAATAAAGGCTGTTATAGGGAGCCATAAGCAGTTATAAAGGCTTATAGTAATTCATATAATTCACTAAGAGACAGTTAAAGGGATATCATTCACTATGGATGTTATTGAAGTGTTGTTTGTGTGACTGTACACAGGTACAGTAGACACTGTGTGAACTTGTTATATACACTGGTGGTTCATAGAAAGTATTACCAAAATGACGACTTATGAATCCTTAGCACTGCATTGCTAAATATTCCTATTGGTATGTTTTTGTGGTTTCCAGTCATAGTTTTAGTGTAGTGTTTTTGACATGGATTCAAGGTCGTCTGACTCGCAGCATACCAAGGCACATTAATTAATGGTGCTGCAGCTGGCGGTACCTCTCTGGCTGATACGGCGCTTACTGGCTCATCTCTCCAAGTCTCCCTGTGTTTAGCTAATGTTGGACAGCTTCCCACATCCGCTCAAATAGCTGCATATTTCCTCATTCAGCCTTTTGAAGAGTTGCCAGTGTTTTAAAATACTCAAGTCTCACACAAGTTTCGGCCTTTGCCTTATCAACTGCACTGCCCAAATCCAACACCACCTGCACTGGTTATTCTAAGATCATCCTCTTTCTGGTTGTAAATCAAACCCCCCAAACGGAAAGCTACAGTATTATTTCTGACCAGACGTTGAGGCCCATCTGGAACTTTTCTGTGGAGTTGTCCCTTGTTTAGGCTTATTGTAATTTGCATTGCGTTGATAGAAACATGAGTGAATGTCACTATTTCTCCCCTCTGAGGGGCTCATGTTGCTCCTCCAATATACTCTTAGTGAAAGGTTGAAACATTTACTACTGCAGCTACTATGTTTTTGTGTTTTGGGTATAAACTTGTTATGTAGTATTGAATTAAATGAATGCCAGTACAGCTGAAGAGATCATGTAGTCAGTCCTCTGTAGCAGTTAGTTAACAATGGGCATTGTGGAACACCAGCCCCCAAGGCCAACAGCCCAAGGCCACCTCACTCTTTTTAATACTTTGCATACTACCTCTTCTATTACTTGTTATTTTTGATTTGACTCTTTATTATTGCTTATTGTACTGTAATGTTGAGGGAGCTAGCTAGCACACAAGCATTTCACTGCACCTTTTATACCTGCTGTACATGACGAATAAAATTAGATTTTATTTGATTGTTGTTATCACCTATGGTAGTGTCTGTATCAGTCATTACTATCCTGAGAGAGACACTCCATATAGGCTCTCTCTCCTCTCCCCAACACCTGACTAGTGTTTATGTTGTTGTGTCTGTGGCCAAGCTGTGCTGCTGTCAACTGGCCCCAGTAGTATCAGCAGATAGTGTAGATGGGAGTGACCAGGGGCCTTAACGGCACCAGCCTCAATTACAGGGCCAGAACAAAAGAGGGCTTTCTGAAAAAGCCCCCCCCCCCCGCGCTATCTTCCATTTATATTTACTGTAGACTTTGAAGTCAGTGGAGATAGACGTAGAGCAGTAGACAGTTAGGTTAAGGCTAGTGGTGGATGTGTGTGTGTGTGTGTGTGTGTGAGAACAGAGGGACATTGTTTTGAAGCAGACTTTGGGGGATTTCATTTTACATTACATTTACATTTTAGTCATTTAGCAGACGCGCTTATCCAGAGCGACTTACAGTTAGTGCATACATTATTTTTTGAATTTTTCAAACCCACAACCCTGGCGTTGCAAACACCATGCTCTACCAACTGAGCTACATGACGCTAGGCCAATTGTGCGCCACCCCATGGGTCTCCCGGTCGCGGCCGGCTACGACAGAGCCTGGATTCGAACCAGGATCTCTAGTGGCACAGCTAGCACTGCGATGCAGTGCCTTAGACCACTGCGCCACTCGGGAGGTGGTATTTCAAAGCGGTTCAGATACATTTAAGCTAGTCAAAAGCTGATAAAGAAGACTTGGGGATTCATTTGACAAAAATGGTGTGTTTTCTGTCAGTAGCAACATCTGTACAGTTTGTTGCGGACTGCCCTCAACAGCAGTGTTCTGCACTCCATTGAAGTTAGGCCATATTCTCTCCATGTTTACGATAAATTGTCACTTCAAGTGCTGCCTGTTTCCTCAAGGCGCCAGAAGTATATTCAAACTTTAGTGTCCTCTGCAATGGATGAAAAGCAGCATTTCTCATTTTCTTTAGAGCCTCTCAGTGGATTTAGACTGCAGATTAATCAAATGACTGAAAGTCGACTGGGGCTATCAATTAGTGCAGAGAGCAAATGAAGTGGGCTGCTGTTCTACCTTGAAGTCCATCCTTTTTGATGAAACAGCCGGTGTGTGTTTTTTAGACTGAAAAGCACTTGGGTAAAAGTCAGTCAGGTTTTATTTGAAGATAATTTGTTGTTTGTAGAGTAAAAATGCATTCAAATGGCCCTGGGAGCTATTACTCATCTCTGATATTTTTAAGAAATGCCAGATCGGACATCTACGGAATGCCTCAGAGTTCCTCTGGGATAGCTAAACCTTTACTCTTTTTAGAAGAAATAGTGGAGAAGGGTGTGTGTTAGACAAAAAGAAAGAGAGAGAGAGACTGAAACTTTGTGTCTCATTCAGTCTTCGCTATCAAGATCTGTGGTATTTCTCAGTCCTTCCTATCAAACATCTAAAGAATGATCATGATTGATCTGCCCATTTGTCAGAACACAAAGAACACAAAGAAAGAAAGGACAAATGTTCACAGTAATACAGTTGTTGCATTTATGTTTAAATAATACATATGTAGTTATTACTGGCAATCATATCAAATATCAAATATCATAGCATTAAACTGTGAAACCATAAGGTACCGGGGACCAAGCTCTGCAGTATACCACTAGAATGAACAGCAGTCTGACTTGTCTTATAGCTCTGTCTTTATTTCCCCAGCCTGCCTCAGACTCAGCCCTCTCCAATCTCCAATTTCCAACTCCCCTGTTGATGGTAAGATAAAGGACTTTGACACAGTGACTCTTCCCAACATGACAGGCTTTTTTCTTTCTTGTTCTCTTCCCTGAGTTTAAGAGTTGAATCATGGGTCAGCAGCTTTTAGCAGAACCCCAGACTAGAATTCCAGATGGTGAAGTCAGAAACTATCTCAGCTCATCAATTTAACGAGAGCTGCTGCATATATCCTCAGGCCAAAGCTTCCGGCCGCACCACGGCCCAAATGCTGAACAAATTGAGCATATCTTGTCTAATTGGTTACAGGATGGCCACTATGTACCCTACAAGGAAGATGTCGAGGGGGAAATGATGCAGAGTGGATACTTCTGTTAGGAACCCCAAACTCTGACACGTCATCCTGCAGTATAGGCCAAATGTCCATCTAGGCCTATGGCAGTTTGACAGTGTATTGGACATTCATTTATATGAAGAGAAAAGTTGATGTCATGTTAAAAATGATCAGGGAAATATTCCCAGCAAGAACATTTCTGGCAAGTAAAGTAACAAATTGAGGCAGTTACTGAGAACAGAGCTGACAATGTTGCAATCGGTGGTGATGATGAGCTACTTTTATGTCCATATAAACGGAGATTGAGGTGGATGCCATGTTGAGTTCACTTTCTTCCATGTCTGCTGTTTGTGTCAGTGTTGCCATGAGCACTGAGGAGTTGGCAAGACCAGAAGCAGTACAGATAACCTTAAAAGCTGTCATATATCAAAAACAGTGGGACTGCTCAAGGACTACTTGTGTGATTAAATAGTACAACACATTGGGGTCTATTTGTAACATTTCCATTGGTAGAATACATGTTTCTTCGTTAACATGCTTTGTTTCACCCTTTGTTGTTGGTCCAGCAATGAATGATTTAGCTATCGATACTGAAGGCAAAAAATAAAAAATTTAAATATATATCACACATTTTTTTCTTATGTCAGTCACTCAAGTATCTGAAAATTAGCTGTGTCAATTTTTTGATTGGTAGTTAGTCTTGCCAGCTATCTAAACTTGTAGTAATCATGACCGAATACCGACAGGGCACGGAGGGCATGTGCCCAGGGGCCTTGACCTCCAGGTTTATTTTGTTAGTCATCCTCACTCAGATATCATATTAACATGGCATAAGTCATGGCAAAATGTGTAGAATTGTAGGAATTTTGCTTTAAAACTTCAAAAATGTATCTCTGCCCCATTGCAAAATTAGTAGAATTGCATAATTTGTTTCATAAAATTGCAAACATTTCTCCGCCCCATGGTAAAATGTGTAGAATTGCAGGAAATTAACTTTAAAACGTACATTTTTCTCTCCACTGTCGAGAGGGGCCACTACAATGTTTTGCCGTGAGGTTAAGGGTATTTGGCCACTAACCGAAAGGTCACTGGTTCAAATCCCCGAGCAGACTAGGTGAAAAATCTGTTGATGTGCCCTTGAGCAAGGTACTTAATTGCTCCCGTAAGTCGCTCTGGATAAGAGTGTCTGCCATTTTCTCAAAAGTGGGGTTACAAGTTTATCAACTTTCAAAGCAGAATTACTTTCCCATTACTCCTCAACTGCAGTGTAGGATATACCATTTTCTAGCTCTGAGTCTCTACTTTTATCCAATGTAAAAAACACAATTTCAAATTTTGCTACATAAGACCGAATTGAGGCGGTTGGGCACAAATGACTAAAATGTAAAAAAAGGTTTTAAGAAATGGGGGGCCACACAACCAAATCTCACTTAGGGCCCTCAAGAGGCTAGAGCCGGCCCTGCCTCTGCAATAAGCACTTTTCACAGCAATTTCTGTTCTGCCAGCAAAAGCAGTGAGTCACTGACTCTAACCTCACAAACACTATGTTGTGTTGTGTTTTTCCCTTTGTGTTGCAGTGTGTTTTGATAGAACTCTGATGCAGCATTCTGCTGTGTCTGCCAGCATCCAACCGGCTAAAGCTGGGTCTCCCCAGCTATTTATTACTGAGCTCAGTAAACTCACTGAGGAATACGACCATACAGACACAGGGCCTGACAGATTCCTGGGTCTCTGCCTGGTTGTACAGTTGGACACTGCTTGTTGGGGGTTATGATGAGTGAGGAACACAGTGTGTGTGGGTGTGATGTGTGTTTGTGTATATGGGCAAGCGTCCTTGTTTGTGGGCGTACAGTAGGCTTCACTCCCAGGTGAAGATGGGCCACTAGTGGATGGATTCCTATTCTCTCCCTTACTAAAGTCCTGGATGGGGTTACAGCAGACACAGGGTTGGAAAGGGGAGTTAGTGCACTGTCACAGAAGGGAAAGTAGCCTAACATTTTCTTTGCAGCTGAATGGGCATGATTTGGCAAAAGCCATTACTTTCTGTATCCACTTTTTCACATTCTTCACTTTGCTGGTTGACGAAGTTTATTTCAGACAAGCAATTTACCATTGCTCTGTGACTTAAAATGCATCCATTTACCTTTTGAATGCATTAGACAATTACATTCCTGAAATTCTCAACTGGCCGAGATAGGGTCGTGGTCACGTTCATTCATGGTTGCCGAGTGTCTTTGTGTTACTCTCTTAGCTTTGTCAGAGTTCAACCAAGAGTCAGCACCTGTATGTGAGTTTTGCGTGGCCCTTTTTTGGTAGGCTATAAATAGATAAGACTTGGCCATATATACTCCTCTCTAATCGAAACGGAATTCTCACTGTGCTGATGTAGGCTAGCTACATGAATTATTATGAACCACGTGAAGTTTTGACTAGTTCCTCAACTCAGCGGCTGCAGTGCCATCATCAGATGCAAGGGAAAATCGGTAGGCCAGCCCAATTAAATAGCCATAATCCATGCTGTGTTACACTGGGAGCATTTTAGGTGAACATTTAATTTTTTGCAATAGCCTATACCCTTCCGTTATAGAGAAACTGTTGGATGCTTTCCGATGGCACAATATGTCTCTCTGGAGTCGAGGTAAAGAGGTAGGCTAGGCCTATATGTTTAGTCTTTCAGCGTATTTCTACGTTTTTAAAATAATATAATTCGTTTAGTTTTGGACCAAAAAATTATGTGTTGCCTTTTCTAAGTCATAGCACCGTAGCAAATACCGGTAATTTACACAGGAAGATACTTGGGCATTTATTCATAATCAAGGATGTATAGCCTAACCCTCCATTTCAGTGTCAAGTTCACAAACTTGTTTTGACAGAATTTACACAAATAGACATGTCTAGAAATGTCACTTCACCATCGACAAAACAATAATAGCCTATAAATGTAGGCCTACTACAAATTGAGGAGCGTAATTTGTAATTATTAATACAAGTATAATATAATATAACACTACAATATAATAATACGTTATTATTATTATTATTAGTAGGCTAATATTTGTATTATTATAGGCTACTTTGATAAACTTTTAGACTGAGATAATTTCAACTTTTTCGATAAACTTCATAGAATGTTTAGAGATAGAGTGAACAAATTAAGAAAAATGACAGGAATGATCAGAATACATTTAGTCAAAACAATTAAATATACCAATCAGAAGATAATTGACTAAGGCACCTCTCGAAAAACAAATTGTTTTACCTTTATAGGAGCCGCTTATTTAATCAATGTTAAAACATATTCAGGCTATGACATCATTTTGAGAGACGAGAATGTCACTCCATTGTTCATGTTGTATTTAGGCAAAAAAAAAAATCGTAAATAGACAACTTTGAATGTATTGATGATACAGCCTAGGCTACGTGCAGTGAGGAAGCACATGAGAGACAGCTATGGGCATCTCACCGAACCAAGGCGACATCCTCATCATGTCGCACTATATGAAAAAGAGACATTGATTTAATTGCGTTAACAAGCTTTAGCTAATGTAAGTGTCTGTTCCAGTTATACATGACCAACAATATGTGAGATGTGAAATTATATTGTTATTTCAGAAGCATATAGCCTACACATGTTGTTGTTCTTCGTATGCAGTAATATAAAGTATGTATCAACATCCCATATGTCCTATTTGTTGGATAAAGCTCATGATTAGAAATAAGCCACCTCAGGAATAAGTTAAACACACAGTAATAATAATTCAAAATCGAACTATTAGGCAACATCCAAAGATTCAATGAATAATCCTGTTCAATTAAAATCAAGCAGTAATATTGGTACTGACAATTTATTTGGACATGCTGCGAAAAGATTAGTGAAAGGATGTACAATTGTATTATTATTTCTAAATCCCCCAACTTCTTTCTATTCAAATGGAACTCTCTCTCTCTCTCTCTCTCTCTCTCTCTCTCTCTCTCTCTCTCTCTCTCTCTCTCTCTCTCTCTCTCTCTCTCTCTCTCTCTCTCTCTCTCTCTCTCTCTCTCTCTCTCTCTCTCTCTCTCTCTCTCTCTCTCTCTCTCTCTCTCTCTCTCTCTCTCTTACTCACAAACACACACACGAGTGCAGGCTCATTTAGAGTGCACAGAGAGATAGGCGTTTAAAGTGAGGGGCAGTACTAAATTAATGAAGCCCAGCACTCATCCCTCTTGCTCATTGGCCTTGGCTCCTCCTCCAGCCTTCTCACTGGGTCTGTATTTGAGCTTTGTGGGCTCTAAAGAAAACAGACGCATGAGTAAAGGAATAGAGGGCTACCCCTCTCCTCCTGTCTTCCTCTCCCACTCTTTCTCCTCCATTGACAGAGCTGAGAGAACGCTCCCCAGGTTAGACCTCCAGACAGACACCTCTCTCTCTCTCCACTACATGGACTATCTACC
Organism: Coregonus clupeaformis; assembly: GCF_020615455.1. NCBI lineage: Eukaryota > Metazoa > Chordata > Actinopteri > Salmoniformes > Salmonidae > Coregonus > Coregonus clupeaformis. The sequence continues at coordinate 49,774,319 of NC_059197.1, read as the reverse complement.
ACAGCACACAAAACAGACACTTACTATTGTTCGACTTTCGTTTGGGGGGATTTGTGTGTGTTTTCCTTGAAAAAAGCTGTCTTCCTATGCCACAATGAAGCTTTGTTGGACTTAAGTTTCCACAGAACCAGGAGCTGGTACATCAGAACGCCGAAGAAGACTTAGGTCCATTTTCAGAGCGATCCTGTCGGGTTTTTGGACAGACTGGTTTCCAGGTGCGGTTGCTCCAACAGAGATGGGCTCAGACGTGCGTGACCTCAACGCCCTGCTGCCCCCGGTGCCAGCCCTGCCAGGAGGGAACGGGAACTGTACCCTGCCCGTCAGCAGTGCCCCTCAGTGGGGCCCTGTACTGGACTTCCACACTGGCGCCCCCTACAGCTCGCTGGCCCCCCACTCCTTCATCAAGCAGGAGCCCAGCTGGAGCTCTGGGGATCCCCAGGAGGACCCTCACTGTGGCCTGAGTGCCTTCACCCTGCACTTCTCTGGCCAGTTCACTGGCACAGGGGCCTGCAGGTACGGGGCCTTCGGGGCCCCCCCTCCACCCAGCCAGCCCCCACCAAGCCAGCCAAGGATGTTCAGCAACGCACCCTACCTGACCAACTGTATGGACACCCAGCCCTCTTCCAGGAACCAGGGTAAGATCAACCATAATCATCTATTTTGGAGATTAGTGTAGTAAAATGTTATTGTGGTTGCACTAGGACTCGATATTCGGTTTATTCAATATTTTCATTCACAGAAAGATGGCATTTGTTTAGTAGAGTTCAGTATGTTCATTATAGTTTAAACAGGTGGTATGCTCCTAGTCCTTCTGTATCATTTTGCACAGTTATTGCGCTTTTATGTTTTTATTCTTATATGACTATTTCCCTGCCTACAGTTTTTGCTAACTCTGGTGATGTACAGTTGTGTTTAGTTCATGATTAATAAACAAACAAATGAATGATAGATAGACCTGAAAAAAGGTCAGATGAACAGTAAATACATTCATAATGTCAAGCTCATATTGAGGTTTACATTTGTTTAGGTTAAGCTTGTGTTTTATTATGCTATTGTATATGTCATTGTAAATAACTGATCTTATTGCCAGCACAGTACAATTACAATTTGTTGACATTAGTTTACAATGTAGAAAATGTCTGCATTTGATATGCAGTTTTCTTTATTACCTTATAAGAACTTTAAGTAACATGATTGATTTTGTGAATTTATAATTAGTGCATTATTAGAAACATTGTATTATTTGAACTTTGTGCTGTTTAAATGATTTATCATTACTATATGCTATAGTCAGTCATTTTCATTAGGAATTATATTATGAACTTCTGACATTGCTTTTAAATGAATGTGTCATTCTAACCCAAATTATTTTCAAACAGAATAGATTATTTTCCTTAAACGTGGACGCACAATTTGATCTCTGAAATTCTAACAGCAGCTGTGGTATAGTTAAACTGATCATATAGTAGCCAATGAGAGTGTGTAGTTTTCAAAGAAACTTCGCCTTTAGTGTGGACTTTTATTACAATTTATTGTTGCAAATACAAATGTTTAGGAGTCTAGGGGTTGAAAGGGTATACACATACTAAACATTCAGTATTAACGGCATCAGTATTATGCTGAACTGAACCATTCATTAGCCATGGCATACAGCTACTGTATTGGCTATAGAAGATAATGCTAAATTAATATAAATTAAGGAAAGAAAAGTCTCAGTGACAGAAAATGTAATTACATGTGAACTTGTAGTAAGTTGACATCAACTAATCTCAGTATAACTCCTTAAATCAGTAAAATATTATCTGAAGCTGACCAATTGTGAGTGACATCTACCTGGCTCCTGATTTTCACGTTTTTTGAAAGTTATATTATTATGACATGAGCTATTTGTAGTCAAGCTCTGCGATTTCTCTTCAGGGCTGCTGGGGTCACCAGTGCTCGCACCCCAAATGTAATCTGTCTGCACTTTGAATGTCGGATTAATTAGAACTAACATCAGTATCAAAAGGCTTGTCCAACCTTCGACCACCTTATCACACCCCTCCTGTGTCTGGCCAAGCAGTGCAAACAAGCCATGGCTAAAACTCAGGCAGGTCACTTTCACTAGATACAGATAATACACTGATGCTCACTGAGGGAGAATCCACTGTACTGGTGATCTGTTTATGGTTACCATGCGAAATGACACAGTCCAAACTAGTTAGTGTGAGGACAGGTATTATGTGTGTATTTGGGTCTGTTTTGTCAATGTACTTGTGCTTGTGTAATTCCATGTGTGTGTGTTGTCTTTACTTGAGTGGAAGAGGAGAGCCAGATAATAAACTAGTTAATGAATTATGGTAGGGACTTTCCTTGTACACAATGGTCCAAAACGGAAAATATTTGTGTTACCCTTCAAAACATAACCCTTTTTATTATGTTTAGTTTTTTTAATGAACGTATTGTTTTTAAGTAGGCCTATCATTCAGATATTCCATTGTTGCAAAGTTTTATAAATGACTTCCCTTGATTTACCATGACATCTGTAATACATGGAAATTCTGTAATAGTATGTAAAAGCATAACAATATTTCTTTAAGTATTATTTCAAGATTTGTAGGCTACTTCTAGGCCTGCTTTGTCAAAATGAACAGTAAAAAAGAAGACACATCGAAATACAATTACTGGGGAAACAAAGATGGGATTCTGAAGTTATTAATATCTACAGTATATATATAGTCACTGTAAAATGTGTTTTTATTGATGAAAGCACTAATTTATAGAATTAGAAGCTTTGCGTCTGAATATTAATTAGGTTATGGGTTGACTATTCACAATTACTTCTGTAACGTTTTAACACTTTGGTATAACTTTATAATTTATTATTACCCTTAAGGCGGTTGTTCAGTGATTTAGCTTTGATTACTGGTCCTAGTAATAAATGGCTTGTGAATGGTTCATAATATATTTCGCAATGGTTTATAAGAAGTTCATAACCATCAAACCAACAAATAAACTGTTAGAATTAATATTCAACACATTATATTTTAGAAGAGATAAAGGAAACATGTCAGATCACTTTGTAGGTGAATTTGGTATTTCTTCACATCCCACTGCACTGCAATGCATAAAGCAGACTGGTCTAAGGTGAGGACACTGCCATGCACACAAACTGCCTAGGCAGTGCCCTTCACTATGCCCACTGTGACCCAGACCAGCCCTGTGTAATGTGATGGGGATCAGTCCTCCTCTACTCAGTCAGTCAGACAGGGATGGAAGACAAATAGAGCTCTTTAATGAGTTTTGAGTTAACCCTGCTGGGCCGCTGGTGAAAGTTGCGCTGGTGTGTAATTAATGGCGTTGCTGTTAGCTGGTGTGTAATTAATGGCGTTGCTGTTAGCTGGTGTGTGATTGATCATCTGGTGCCCCACCCTGGGTCAGACATAGGCATGATTCAGCCCTGAACCTGGTGTCAGCCCTCCAGTGTCCTGCCACAGTTTGTTTTCACTCAGGACCCTTTCACTCTCACCCCAACGCGGGGGCGACTGGGGTTTGAGGAGGGAGGGAGGGAATTTACCTACCCATTCAGCACAAATGGTTAGGGCGCTGAATGTTAGCCAATGAGCTAACTCATAATTGATACAGTAACTTTTACCACGTAAACATGTTTTTACCTACTTCCATGTTCTGAAAGTCTATTCATTTAGTTTTTCTAAACCTTTCTTCTTTGTCTTTACAGGTTACAGTGCTTTCGATGGTGTCACTAATTACGGTCACACTCCCACACACCACTCCTCCCAGTTCCTCAACCACTCCTTTAAAGATGAAAACTCCCTCGCTCAGCAGACCAGTATGGGTAAACAGCACAATATTCTCATATCACCTAGATTACTGCAATGTGTGTGTGTGTGTGAGTGTGTGTGCGTGCGTGTGCATGTGTGCGTACATGTGTGAGAGAGAGAGAGAGAGAGAGAGAGAGAGAGAGAGAGAGTACATGCTTGTGTGTGTGTGTGTGCGTGCGTGCGTGCGTGTGTGTGCGTGCGTGCGTGCGTGTGTGTGTGTGTGTGTGTGTGTGTGTGTGTGTGTGTGTGTGTGTGAGCGTTCATATGTGTGTGCGTGCATACATGCAAGGATGCTATCTAGAATCTAAAAGGGTTCTTTGGCAGTCCCCATAGGAGAACCCTTTGAAGAACCCTTTTTGGTTCCAGGTAGAACATTTTCCACAGAGGGTTCTACATGTTAAACGTGTATTGTGAACTCCGTACTCCTCACCTAGGGAGTGGCCTCCATCTTAAAGTCACTGTGAGGTTAAGTCTGACACTGACCTTTATGTCAGTGTCATAAATTAATGGCATCTTTTTTTTTATGGTCCTTTTCTTCATCCATGGTCATTATGTTAGTAAACAGCTGGATGTGTGTGTTGCTAATTGTATTAATGTGATGTTGTAAATCTTGGGCTCTCTTTATAGAAATTATAACTGGAGGAAACGGCAATACAAGGTTTTTGGAATGTTTAGAACTGCCCTGGGACCCATTCACAACATGTGGAGGCAGAGCCGAAGCAGAGATCCTTCATTTGCACTTTGAAATAGCAAAAAGAGTCAGTGTGCTTTACGGTTTCAAAGAACAGCCTCAGTGCTGTTTATATTCGGACACAGTTCACAGGTTTCTTTCTCAATGTCCCTCTCAGGATAGTTTTTCTTAGAGGAGGCGCTGTCAGACAAACAGCTCCATTGGACCAGGTATGAGTTTCCTGAAAGCTTCGTAGTTAACGTGGTACTTCGAGACCCAGACAGTATAATGTCCTCTTAAGGATCGGACCCTTTTTTTCAATTTTCACCTAAAACGACATACCCAAATCTAACTGGGCTCCCGAGTGAGTGGCGCAGCGGTCTAAGGCACTGCATCTCAGTGCTTGAGGCGTCACTACAGACCCCCTTGTTCGATTCCAGGCTGTATCACAACCAGCAGTGATTGGGAGTCCCATAGGGCGGCGCACAATTGGCCCAGTGTCGTCCGGGTTTGGCCGGTGTAGGCCGTCATTGTAAATAAGAATTTGTTCTTAACTGACTTGCCTAGTTAAATAAAGGTAAAATAAAATAAAAAAATAAAACTGCCTGTAGCTCAGGATCTGAAGCAAGGATATGAATAATCTTGATACCATTTGAAAGGAAACACTTTGAAGTTTGTGGAAATGTAAAATTAATGTAGGAGAATATAACACATTAGATCTGGTAAAAGATAATACAAACAAAAAAACATGCATTTTCTATTTTTTTTTTGTTCCATCATCTTTGAAATGCAAGAGAAAGGCCACACTATAATATTGCAGTTTAGGCGCAATTTAGATCTTGCCCACTAGATGGCAGCAGTGTGTGTGCAAAGTTTCAGATTGATTCAGTGAAGCGTTGCAATACTGGACTATTTTGTATCAAGTCTGCCCAAATGTGCCAAATTGGTCAATTGATACATTTTCAAGTACATAACTATAGAGAACATACACAAATTATATGGTAATACAAAATGTAAGTTTACACACTCCCAGGAATGTCATTCATGATGGATCATTAGCTTATATACTAACTTTCACATATCTAGATGGCCGGGCGGGGTGGGTGTGGAGCCAGAGACAGCAGGGGTTCAAACTGTAGAACCAAGTTCCTACATTTGAATATCAAACAAAACTATGCTTCATTTTACCCTTAGGATGACAAAATCAGAGCAAGATTACTGAATGTAAGTACATTATTTACCTTCAGAGGTGAATGTATCAAACCAGTTGCCGTGATACGTTTTTTGTTGTTGTGCACTCTCCTCAAACAATAGCCTGGTATTTTGTCACTGTAATAGCTACTGTAAATTGGACAGTGCAGTTAGATTAACAAGAATTTAAGCTTTCTGCCCATATAAGACATGTCTATGTCCTGGAAAGTTTGCTGTTAGTTACAACAGTCATGCTAATCACATTAGGGCACGTTAGCTCAACCGTCCCATATATGGGACACTGATCCCGTAGAGGATAAAGTACCACATTAGCTACACATCTATCAGGAAACTTACCCCAGTGCAGTTGTGAAGCACTCCTTAATGTACCATCGCACTGTTTTAATTCTCAATCAGTGGAGTTGGTGGGTAATAATTGTATTTTGTTTGTGTAGGTGAGCAGCCGTATCCTGTCCCTCCACCCGTGTATGGATGCCACACCCCATCAGACAGCTGTACAGGCAGCCAAGCCCTACTGCTGAGGAACCCTTACAACAGGTGAGTACTGGAGCCGCCCCACTACAGTAGATTAACTTGGCCTTACCTGACATCACATCCCTGCCACTCACCTTAGCCACACTCCTATCAGTCACCTTAGCCACACTCTTATCAGTCACCTTAGCCACACTCCTATCAGTCACCTTAGCCCTACTCCTATCAGTCACCTTAGCCACACTCCTATCAGTCACCTTAGCCACACTCCTATCAGTCACCTTAGCCCCACTCCTATCAGTCACCTTAGCCACACTCCTATCAGTCACCCTAGCCCCACTCCTATCAGTCACCTTAGCCACACTCCTATCAGTCACCTTAGCCCCACTCCTATCAGTCACCTTAGCCACACTCCTATCAGTCACCTTAGCCACACTCCTATCAGTTACCTTAGCCCCACTCCTATCAGTCACCTTAGCCCCACTCCTATCAGTCACCTTAGCCACACTCCTATCAGTCACCTTAGCCCCACTCCTATCAGTCACCTTAGCCCCACTCCTATCAGTCACCTTAGCCACACTCCTATCAGTCACCTTAGCCACACTTCTATCAGCACCTTAGCCCCACTCCAATCAGTCACCTTAGCCCCACTCCTATCAGTCACCTTAGCCACACTCCAATCAGTCACCTTAGCCCCACTCCTATCAGTCACCTTAGCCCCACTCCAATCAGTCACCTTAGCCCCACTCCTATCAGGCACCTTAGCCCCACTCCTATCAGGCACCTTAGCCCCACTCCTATCAGTCACATTAGCCCCACTCCAATCAGGCACCTTAGCCCCACTCCTATCAGTCACCTTAGCCACACTCCTATTAGTCACCTTAGCCCCACTCCTATCAGTCACCTTAGCCACACTCCTATCAGTCACCTTAGCCCCACTCCTATCAATCACCTTATCCCCACTCCAATCAGTCACCTTATCCCCACTCCAATCAGTCACCTTAGCCCCACTCCTATCAGTCACCTTAGCCCCACTCCTATCAGTCACCTTAGCCCCACTCCTATCAGTCACCTTAGCCACACTCCAATCAGTCACCTTAGCCCCACTCCTATCAGTTACCTTAGCCCCACTCCTATCAGTCACCTTAGCCCCACTCATATCAGTCACCTTAGCCACACTCCTATCAGCCACCTTAGCCCCACTCCTATCAGTCACCTTAGCCCCACTCCTATCAGTCACCTTAGCCCCACTCCTATCAGTCACCTTAGCCCCACTCCTATCAGTCACCTTAGCCCCACTCCTATCAGTCACCTTAGCCCCACTCCTATCAGTTACCTTAGCCCCACTCCTATCAGTTACCTTAGCCACACTCCTATCAGTCACCTTAGCCCCACTCCTATCAGTTACCTTAGCCCCACTCCTATCAGTCACCTTAGCCCTACTCCTATCAGCCACCTTAGCATCACTCTTATCAGCACCTTAGCCCCACTCCTATCAGTTACCTTAGCCCCACTCCTATCAGTCACCTTAGCCCCACTCCTATCATTCACCTTAGCCCCACTCCTATCAGTCACCTTAGCCCCACTCCTATCAGTCACCTTAGCCTCACTCCTATCAGTTACCTTAGCCACACTCCTATCAGTCACCTTAGCCCCACTCCTATCATTCACCTTAGCCACACTCCTATCAGCACCTTAGCCCCACTCCTATCAGTTACCTTAGCCCCACTCCTATCAGTCACCTTAGCCACACTCCTATCAGTCACCTTAGCCCCACTCCTATCAGTCACCTTAGCCCCACTCCTATCAGTCACCTTAGCCCCACTCCTATCAGTCACCTTAGCCCCACTCCTATCAGTCACCTTAGCCTCACTCCTATCAGTTACCTTAGCCACACTCCTATCAGTCACCTTAGCCCCACTCCTATCATTCACCTTAGCCCCACTCCTATCAGTCACCTTAGCCCCACTCCTATCAGTTACCTTAGCCCCAACCCTGCCAGTCACCGAAGCCCTACCCCTTTAGGCCTACCACTCACCTGTTTCTCAAAAATCAATTCATTACAAAGCATTCTAACAGGCAGACATCTTAATAAGTAAACATAGTTTTGATGATTCTAGTCCTTGAAGTTAGTTAAAGGTGGTCAGGAAGCTGCACCTTTATAGCTGTCCTGACTGGCCAAGGTTGTGCTGCCGTCATAGAAGACAATAATCATCATCAACATAGTTCTAAAATTAAATGTAGAAAAGTCACGCCGCCATTGAGCACTCCCAGTGGCTAGAGGAAGGAGGAAGTAAAGTAACAGTGGCAGGAAGTTGGAAGTACGAGACTGTACTGATTTCCAGTCAGGAAATTATCCAAATAAAGGCATTTATCATGTTTGTAGTTATACTCTCAAAACTTTCCATTGGACTGAATCCATTCACTGCTTTTTCAAATCGCAGTCATGACCTGACAAAGAATAAGATAATAGCATATTTACTGTGTTTTATTTATATTTCAAGTATGTTTCATTGAGTTAAATAGTTAAATACAGTATGTAGATGGTATGGATGAGGACCATGTCCAGATAAATGAATCACAGTTGTCCAGACAGAGAATGGGAGCAGTGCTCAGCAGGCCAAGATAAACGATGTAATCCACTACTGGTTTCCAGTCTTAGGCCAATGTTGAATTCCTCTTACTGATAAGTAGCTCACTGTCCTCTGAGGGGAGAGAACCCCAGTGTAACCTTACACAACTGCTTACTCCCTCGCCTTGAGATGGCACAAAATTAGCTTGCATTCCTTGAATACCTTTAACATTTTGTTTTCAGCTCCAGGGAACATAAAGATTCAAAATAAGGGAATAGGAGTTGATAAGAGTGTGTTAGTCAGACTGGATACATGCGCTGGAAGCCCCATTCTGCAGGCTCTGCACCTCATGCTGCCATAAACAGCCTGATATCTGCTGGAGAAGGGAAGGGGCTGGGAATCCTCAAATCAAACCGCTAAGCCGCTCTCTAATCAAATGCCTGGTACCAACAGCGCTGTATTTATACAGTCAGACGGCAGTTATGCACTTTTTAACGTTTTGGAAATACATTAAATAAAAACACGTCCACTTATGAAACTAAGAGCCAGGTAACCAGGGACAAAGTTCTGTTGGGAAGCACTGGTGTAGAGGATGAAGACTGAAACTTTAGAGCTCCTTAAACCAAAACGCCCCTACATTTGGTTATTTTATCAAGAGATGAAAGTCTCAGGTATGTATAGAGCTTGTCATCGAGGACTGTACCAACCATGTACAGTAATGGTTTAGATTGCAAAGTTCACATTAGTGTGCTAATGGATACACTCTTCATCATCCTTTAACCCTCAGGATCCTTTAACCCTCTGTCATCCAAATAGTTGAATTGATTTGAAGTGAAACTCTACCGAGCACTGTACTGTACGTACTGTAATCACTAGACAGAGTGTAGGCTACCGTCAGTGTAGAGGGTACCAGGCACCAGAGCATCCCACTACAGCGAGCTGTTCCTGTGGTATGATAAAACGATGTAATGTCAAGGGCGGCAGTGATACATCTAAAGTATGTGTTTGGCAAAGCACCTGGCAGGTTAACTAATGGTCCTGGAGCCAGACGCTTAATAACAGATGGCTATTTGTTTCTGAGGGATGGAGGGCTATGGAGGGCTATGATTAACACATCACCCTGTTGGTGTTAGTGTGGGCGGATCCTGATTGTGTGGCACATTCATGAGCCGTTACCCAGGGTGCACCTGTGTAGATGGGGCCAAATGTTATAATCCTCTGACTCTCCTGTGGTGCTTGTCTGCACTGAAAAGGGTGGTACCACCTCGTCCCGAGGAAAAATTCCTAAAAATGTTTTCTATTTGTTTAAATCCCAGCAGTGATAATTTATACCAAATGGCATCTCAGCTGGAATGCATGGCATGGAACCCTGTTAACACGCTGGCTTCCACCATTAAGAGGTATGTCGGCGTGACCCGCTCCTGTCATCTGAAACATTCCTCTTTGATCTGGATTAACAGTCATTAATCTGCACATAGTCTCAGAATAGCAGAGGGAGGGGGTGGGTGTAGGTGGTGGAGGGCTCCCTTCATTAAATCACACATTTGACCACTCACTGGCATTGTTTAAATATTTGATTTAGTAGCAGAGTGGGGCTCCACAGGGGGCCTGTGACATACATCATTTCTCACTGAGGTGATTAGAAATAAAAAATATTCCCTCTATCACAGATCACATATGGGTTGTTTTTTTCTTTTTTCTTAGCTAATACCCTCTTTGGCACACACACACACACACACACACACACACACACACACACACACACACACACACACACACACACACACACACACACACACACACACACACACACACACACACACACACACACACACACACACACACACACACACACACACACACAGTTGGGTTGTGCAGGTAATAGTAAGTATAGTGAGAAAGTATAGAGAGAAAGTATAGAGAGAAAGTATAGTGAGAAAGTATAGAGAGAAAGTATAGAGAGAAAGTATAGAGAGAAAGTATAGAGAGAAAGTATAGTGAGAAAGTATAGAGAGAAAGTATAGTGAGAAAGTATAGAGAGAAAGTATAGAGAGAAAGTATAGTGAGAAAGTATAGAGAGAAAGTATAGTGAGAAAGTATAGAGAGAAAGTATAGAGAGAAAGTATAGTGAGAAAGTATAGTGAGAAAGTATAGGGGGAAAGTATAGTGAGAAAGTATAGTGAGAAAGTATAGGGAGTGTGACTTTTTTCACGCGACCGGTGATCAGAGTTTACCTACCTATTTCCTTACCACTACATCATTGTCTCTAGTTGAGGGGGAAACATACTTTTTTACTTGCTTTACTACTCTAATGAAAATGTCCTCTTTCATTCTTGCTTTGTTGTCATTTTCAGTGTCCCTCTTTTTCTAACTCCCCTCCTCCCGAACCCTCCCTTTGTTTCTGTCTGTTTTCTCCGGAGATCGTGTGCATGTTAAATTAGCCTCTCTGTTTTGTCTGTCCTGGCTGGGAAATGTATCCTGCTATAATTTTCCCGTGTGGGGCATCAGCCTTGACCACGTGGGACATGTAACGGAGGGGAAGGGCTCTGCACTGAGGAGTAGTGGAAGTGGAATCAGTAGGCCTACACAATGGGATAGCTTTCCCCCTGGGATCCTCCAGCCAGGGATCCAGAGCCAGGGCTTAGTTAGACTGGAGGGGAGGGTCTGACCCTTCAACCACCTCCCCGAAAAAGCCAGCAGAGGCCGGGGTGACTGAATGATTAATCTGCTGCTAAATGAGAGGGACTCTAGTGCTTAGGCTGCGGAAAATCAGACGTGGAGTCTCATCTCCAGGGACGCACGCCAAAGTATGCATGTGCCTCTTCCAGATAAACGCCACCCTCCCCAGCCCCGTCTCCCTCCCCAGCCCCATCTCCCTCCCCAGCCCAGTCTCCCTCCCCAGCCCGGTCTCCCTCCCCAGCCCGGTCTCCCTCCCCAGCCCAGTCTCCCTCCCCAGCCCTGTCTACCTTCCCAGCCCAGTCTCCCTCCCCAGTCCCGTCTCCCTTCCCATCCCAGTCTCCCTCCCCAGCTCCATCTCGCTCCCCAGTCCCGTCTCCCTTCCCATCCCAGTCTCCCTCCCCAGCCCGGTCTCCCTCCCCAGCCCGGTCTCCCTCCCCAGCCCCATCTCCCTCCCCAGCCCAGTCTCCCTCCCCAGCCCAGTCTCCCTCCCCCAGCCCGGTCTCCCTCCCCAGCCCAGTCTCCCTCCCCAGCCCGGTCTCCCTCCCCATCCCAGTCTCCCTCCCCAGCCCGGTCTCCCTCCCCAGCCCGGTCTCCCTCCCCAGCCCTGTCTACCTTCCCAGCCCAGTCTCCCTCCCCAGCCCTGTCTACCTTCCCAGCCCAGTCTCCCTCCCCAGCCCTGTCTACCTTCCCAGCCCAGTCTCCCTCCCCAGCCCTGTCTCCCTCCCCAGCCCGGTCTCCCTCCCCAGCCCAGTCTCCCTCCCCAGCCCTGTCTCCCTCCCCAGCCCAGTCTCCCTCCCCAGTCCCGTCTCCCTTCCCATCCCAGTCTCCCTCCCCAGCTCCATCTCGCTCCCCAGGTCCTGGCTGTATACGTTAACGTGAGCCTGAGGTGTTTATCGCCACAACGAATTAGTGAATGAATTAACTGTGGGGAGATTTATTGCAGCATGTAGCTTCACTGTCTCGACTCCGGCTGTCCGTGGAGTCTCATCTCCAGGGACGCACGCCAAAGTATGCATGTGCATCTTCCAGATAAACGGCACCCTCCCCTCCCCAGCCCCGTCTCCCTCCCCAGCCACGTCTCCCTCCCCAGCCACGTCTCCCTCCCCAACCCATCTCCCTCCCTCCCTCCCCAGCCCAGTCTCCCTCCCCAGCCTAGTCTCCCTCCCCAGCCCTGTCTCCCTCTCCAGCCCCATCTCCCTCCCCAGCCCGGTCTCCCTCCCCAGCCCGGTCTCCCTCCCCAGCCCGGTCTCCCTCTACAGCCCAGTCTGCCTCCCCAGCCCTGTCTCCCTTCCCAGCCCAGTCTCCCTCCCCAGCCCAGTCTCCCTCCCCAGCCCTGTCTCCCTTCCCAGCCCAGTCTCCCTCCCCAGCCCAGTCTCGCTCCCCAGCCCCGTCTCCCTTCCCAGCCCAGTCTCCCTCCCAGCCCAGCACGCCAAAGTATGCATGTGCATCTTCCAGATAAACGGCACCCTCCCCTTCCCAGCCACGTCTCCCTCCCCAGCCCCATCTCCCTCCCTCCCTCCCCAGCCCAGTCTCCCTCCCCAGCCTAGTCTCCCTCCCCAGCCTAGTCTCCCTCTCCAGCCCCATCTCCCTCCCCAGCCCGGTCTCCCTCCCCAGCCCGGTCTCCCTCCCCAGCCCGGTCTCCCTCCCCAGCCCGGTCTCCCTCCACAGCCCAGTCTGCCTCCCCAGCCCTGTCTCCCTTCCCAGCCCAGTCTCCCTCCCCAGCCCAGTCTCGCTCCCCAGCCCCGTCCTTCTTCCCAGCCCAGTCTGCCTCCCCAGCCCTGTCTCCCTTCCCAGCCCAGTCTCCCTCCCCAGCCCAGTCTGCCTCCCCAGCCCTGTCTCCCTCCCCAGGTCCTGGCTGTATACGTTAACGTGAGTCTGAGGTGTTTATCGCCACAATGAATGAGTGAATGAATGAACTGTGGGGAGATTTACTGCAGTATGCAGCTTCACTGTCTCGACTCCGGCTGTCCTTGGAAAGAGCAGAGACAAAGACTGCTTTATGCCCTCTCAACCATGTATTCATAATTTAACTGTACAGGATACAACCCCCTCCTTCCATGAAATACAACAATTACAGATTGCTTTTTAAGACTAATGATAGATATTGCCGTCTGGATATTATGAGACTAAATGTGAACCTTAGCTGTCTTGAAATGCTGTAGCTACAGTGTACGTAACTGAACCATCTTCAATTAATGCTTTCAGAGGCTTAATAAGTGTTCAGCAAACATTTCCATTTCTAAAGTAAGTAGGCTAGTACACAATACCGAGAATCGCACACGATCCCTAAACTATGTTTCATACATATTTAATATTTCTGGATATACTACAATTGATCATGGTCCTTTTGTGCAATGTCCTTATCCTGTACCTCTATTTGATTGAGAGTAGTAGGTGGGTGACAACCAGGTCTTGCAGAGTTAACCAGATCCTCTTTGATTTACTAAGACATGCCCTTATTTACTGAAGAAAACTAATATAGTATGCAGCTTGAACGTGTGTTAATCCAGGGTCAAAGAGAGAGGCCTAACCATACGAATAAATCTGCGAATGACAGGAAGTTAACCATTCGTCTTTCCTCTGAGTTCCACTTTGGATGCTTTAGGTGAATATACTGCACTGTGATGCGTAGAGCAATTTGTCCCTATGTCAAAACAAGTTATAGCTGGTGATTTCTCTGCATTTATTTATTCTGTGCATGCTATTGAAATACAATGCCAGTGCAACTTTGCTGAACCTGGCTTAGATATATGAAGAGTGCTAAACTCCTAAATGACAAGCTTTATTTAGGACAGGAGACCCTTTTGAACAACTTTCCCCTATATTTCAGGAGTGACCATTTACTGCAGTTTTTCAGTACATTTAATGACGTGAAAATAATAGCCATTCATCCTACATTGCATCCTACATTTTCTTGACTTCCACTCTGTTGTTTTTCATCGCTCCTAAAGCTGCTGAATGCTCTTGAACTAACAGCTTTTATGTGAATTGTAATTTGGCAGACAAAAATAGAAAATGGTCACATCATTCCTCACTAAAAATGCTCTTGTGTCTTTCTCTTTGTGGACAGCCATGCTACGGGTTATGAAAGTGACCCCAACACTCCCATGGTGTATAGCTGCAGCACCCAGTACCGCATCCACACACACGGCATCTTCAGAGGCATGCAGGTCAGTTTTTTCCTCTCACGGATTCTTCACACCCAGGTCACACACTCAGATTCCTGCTCTCCATACATAACTTTCCTTATGTGCTCAGGGCCAAGGTCGGAACAAGGAGCACACATACACTCTCGCATGAACACACACGCACATACACTCCCTAAATGCACAAGGTCATCCTCTACTCCCGAGCCCAGGCACTGCACGGGTGCTGGCAGAAGAGGAGGAGGAGGTGGGAGAGACTAGAGAGGTAGAGTCAGAAAACAAGGAGGAAAGAGCCTGACGTAATGAGCAGACTATACGAGAGGAAGCAGGCCTCTGACAGAACAGTTGAGACATTTAAAAGGCATCTCAGGATGAAAATGGAAGAGGAATCACTTTCAAGAAATCCATTAACAATAAAGATAGTTTCCATATGCAGGCCCATGTTAATAAAATCATTAGATCTTAATTAGTGTCCGTCAACAGCTTTAAAGCACAGAGAGCAGAGATTCTCCAGACCTATTCTCATTCAAAATGGAACGTTCGGTATGTCTTTCTCCCTTCTCATTGTTCTCAAGTGAAATGAATTCAGGAAAACCTCATTCACAAAAAAATACATACTTGGAGGAAACATTTGAAATGTATGGTATGGAAAAGTATATTTTTGGAAAGTCAGGTCTAAGTGGACATGTCAGTAAGTGTGTTTGTACTCTTGGTGCTCAGAAATGCTTTTATTTGACAATCCCAACATTGGCTCTGCCCCCTCTGTGAAGTGTTGGTGTCTAGATAAGGAACAAGGCAGGCAGTACAGCAGTGCCATGAAACACTGAAATAATTTACTTATCAATAGGCTGCTAACACTATTATTTAGTTCGCCAGTGCCCACAGAGCCCATTACACTAAGCACATCCTAATGAACAGCAGATGGGTATCAGGGTCTGGGGGAGGGAGGAAGGGAGGAGGAGAAGGGGAGAGGGAGGGGGGGCGGGGGGGAAGAAGGGGAGGAGTACAGGGGGGCATGGACAACTGAGATGGGGTCTGCCTAACGTCCGTGACTAACGACTTACGTTTAGAGACTAAATCAGTGGCATGGAGTAAATTTGAGCGATCATTTTACGGCTAATTCCAGTATAATGAGTCCCCCTTAGTGAGATAATCACACTTCTTTTGCCTTGGCCTTTGTTAATTGGTCATTATTTTTGAGTTACCTTTTGCTGTAAGAGACTAGTAGGTAGCTTAGTTACTGTTATCTCTTTGTATGATATGTTGTGGTTCTAAACCTGTACCATCGCTCACTGTGTGTGTGTGTGTGTGTGTGTGTGTGTGTGTGTGTGTGTGTGTGTGTGTGTGTGTGTGTGTGTGTGTGTGTGTGTGTGTGTGTGTGTGTGTGTGTGTGTGTGTGTGTGTGTGTGTGCGCCACATCACAGGATGTCCGACGGGTGCCAGGTATCGCCCCCGCCATTGTTCGCTCAGAGACCAATGAGAAGAGGCCATTCATGTGTGCATATCCTGGCTGCAACAAACGATACTTCAAACTGTCCCACCTACAGATGCACGGCAGGAAACACACAGGTAAGAGCCAGGGCAACCATAGATCAAACCCTATTACAGTAACAGACCAGTGTATCAGTGATCCAGGTCTCGTTGTACCAAAGCCCTCTCTGTGTTCCCCTCTACCCTCCCTCCAGGTGAGAAACCCTACCAGTGTGACTTTACCGACTGTGGACGAAGGTTCTCCAGGTCAGACCAGCTCAAGAGACACCAGCGAAGACACACAGGTTTACCCTCTCTCTCTCTCTCTCTCTCTCTCTCTCTCTCTCTCTCTCTCTCTCTCTCTCTCTCTCTCTTTTCTCTTTCCTCCATCTCTCTGCTCCCTCCATCTCTCTTTCCTCTCTATTGTTAATGGACCACTGTAGCTCTGGCTCTCTTTGGAATGGCCTCCCTCCTGGCCTCTGCTCTACTCTGTCTCTCTCCCTCTGTGTGTGCCTAGGGGTTAAACCGTTCCAGTGCGAGACGTGTCAGAGAAAGTTCTCACGGTCTGACCACCTTAAGACCCACACCCGGACTCATACAGGTAAAACAAGTGCGTAAACTTTTATTTTTCCACATCTACTTATCTCTTTTCTGCTTAGAACTTAGTTAGGTACTTCCCTTTTCATGAACAATCAGTATGTAGAGCTCAAGGCTTTGTGGGTTCGATTCCCATGGGGTGCCAGTATAAAAAATTATGTATGCACTCACTAACTGTAAGTCGCTCTGGATAAGAGTGTCTGCTAAATAACTAAAATGTAAATGAAAAAAATGTATTTAAACAAATCTAGGATATGTTATTTTACTGAAAGTGATCTAAAATGATCATAGGAAATTAATTTAATCCCTTCCTCCCCTTCAGTATAATTTAAACCAGATACTACCTAACAGCTCTCTCTCCCTCTCCTAGGCGAGAAGCCGTTCAACTGCAGATGGCCCAACTGTCAGAAGAAGTTTGCCAGGTCTGATGAGCTGGTTCGTCACCACAACATGCACCAGAGGAACCTGACCAAGCTGCAGCTTGCCATCTGAGCCAGATCTGAACCAGACCACTCTGCTCTGCAGACACACTG
The DNA here is from genome assembly GCF_020615455.1 of Coregonus clupeaformis. Classification (NCBI taxonomy): domain Eukaryota; kingdom Metazoa; phylum Chordata; class Actinopteri; order Salmoniformes; family Salmonidae; genus Coregonus; species Coregonus clupeaformis. The sequence goes on along the minus strand of NC_059197.1, from coordinate 49,757,147 downwards.
GCCTCACTGCTCTCAAACACTCTGCCTACATGAGACTTTGAATCTCCATGTCGTTCACCAATGCCTGTAGCACAAAGGGGCAACAGCAGCAAAGCAGGGCTATTCACTAGATAGCACAGCCACAAAGTCAAAAATGTCTGCGTTGTAAAAATCCATAAAAACAACAATTAGCTTTTTGATCTTAATTTAAGGTTAGGGTTAGGTATAAGGTTTTAAAGAAGAGAAATTGTAGAATTTTAAAGAAGAGAAATTGTAGGAATAGGCTGGGTTTATTACCTTGTGGCTGTGGTAAAAGACCAGGAGGCTGACAGTCTTGTTCATCTGCATGTAACTGTACAGCCTCACCAACGGACAGTCCTCCAAACAGCGCCATCCAATGACGGTCCGCCGTCCAGATGCTCTGATCCAGAGGGTTGTTTTAGTAAGACATTTAAAGAGGAAACAAAATAGTTTCTATCTCTTGTTGGTGTTGTATACAGTAGATGTGAATTACTTTATGCCTTTTTTTTCAGTTGTAGTGTTACTTTGAGCAGTTTCAGATTAATTTATAATTTTATCATACTTTTGTGAATTAAAATATCTTTCACTGGAATGATTTCTGGAAAGGGGAACATTATTTTACTTTGGTCCAACAGCATGTTCATCATCGCTTTCGTTCAGTCCACAAATTTGATCTGCACCATGTAGTTGAATCATAAAGCTACAGTAAGTCTGCTTCGGTCTGTGATGTTGTCTGTAAATATTGTTTCACTTTGACAGTGGATTTTGGGGATGTGAGTTAAAAAATATATGTATCGTCACACTGGCTAAGTGGCCAAGAAGTTGTGGTATTAAATTATGTAAATAATAGTACTGGACAATGGATTGCATCTGAAAAAAATATCCTTGTCATGGAAAAATGTGACTTAACTATTATAGTTTAGACTAGAGCTACTTTGATACATCCAGGAAATGCTTTTTTAAGTGTGTCATAAAACACTTTTCTGTCATGGAAACATTTTTTTACTCTGAAGTGTATTATAAGTATATTATGGTCTGTTCCCCTCTGTTTAAATGGTATTTTTCCCACTGTGTTTATACAGTATATATATATATATGCTTATTCTGTTGTTGTTGTTCCCCCATTGAGTTCTGTATTAAAGTCCTCTTGCAGTGTGTGGCCTGCCTGGGCAGCTGTGTTGGCTCAGGGGCCAGTGTTGAGTTACTTTCACCCTCACTAACAGGGCTGATCAACCGCGCTCCTGAGACCCAATGACCAGACCGTAACCTGACCTTAACCTGACCAGGTCGTGACCGCTCGTAGGTCATCTTACACGAGTCGCCAGAGGAGGCTCATGCTGGCCGGAATAAAAGTAGTTATGATAACAAAACAGAACTCTTTGACTGTAGCTAACATCCGCTGCTTTCTTTATCTCCAACCAGATTCTTTTTAAATTCCTTGGCTTCTGAGTGAAACAGGAGACACAGATAAACATAAACATGTTTTCTCTCAAACTCACTGTTGCTCAGCACTTCATCTTAATCAAGCTAGCTATGCACTCTTTCTGTACTTAGAAAAATTACACACTTTTAATCCCATATTTTGTTTCTCGATCAAGAAAGAAATAACAGCTTTCAGTTGTGTTTTTTATCATTTGACATCCATATTTATGCACTGTCGCTGTGAAAACAACAGACAGAAAGCTTGGCATAATGTCAAACGGTACTACAGCTAGTTAGGAAACATCAAGCCTTAAATGAAGATTTTCCTCTCTGATTGGTTGACTGTATCTGATGGTCTTTTATCACGTTGGGGGAATATTGTTGTTGAGATCCTCTTCTTTCTTTAACTATGCGCTTGGCCCCAGTGTTGTGTAAATCAGCTTGACTCTCTCACCCTATTACTCATATATATATAAAAAACCGCTATATCTCAAGTGTGACAGTGGTTAATCTCTGTCCCAGATTTCTGCTCCAAGGCCTTTGAAGAGAGGTGGTTGTTTTTTGTAACTTCAGTGCAGTCCACTTATAAACGTCACAATAGAGGCTGTATTAAAACCCTCCACTTAGAAATAGTACATTCCTTTACATATATGTGGGCTTTCTAAGAGGATAGGGTTGAATGGGAAAGAATACGGATGATTTCAGTGTAGTGTACTGTCGTAGCACAACTTTACAGTACTTTACACACCGCATTCATAGCCTTTTGTGTTGTCTAAGAAGTCATTGTTCATGAGGTTTACCTTCATCATAGAAGGTCATTAACATGTTTACATTACTATCTATGGATTTTAAATGTGCTAGTCATCTAGTTTAGCAGTCATGAGATGTGCAGTATATATAACACATTACAGTAACACTTTAAACCCTCTGAAGACTCAGAAGGTCCTGTGACTGTTGATGAAGAAAATAAAGTGTGGATTTAGGTTCAGATCAGAGAGACGTCTCAGAGGCGTTCTCCTCTATGTCAGTTGACCCAAAGAAACCAAACAATCAACTGATATCTGAAAGAACATGCTAGCATAAACAATATAGTGTACATTTGATGTCTCCATATAGATGTCCCATCTTCCTACAACTTTGAAATCCCCTCAGAATCCTCTCTCGGGCATTTCCAGAATGCAAACGCCATGGCACTGTGTCCAGAGATGTATAACACATATGTTATATTAACTACTCCTCATCCAAACGGCTGCTATGCAAACCATTCAACTGATACAGATGCTGTTCAGAGCATGTACAAATTCAAACCTGGTCCCCATCTTATTTTTAGCACACTAAACCAGTCTTTCTATATAGCAGCTAATTATATCAACCATTAAATATGATATGATATCACTTTATATAATATTAGTGACCTTATTAAACACACAAAATGATTAATTAGAGTTCTAGCTAGGTGATATGGTAAACAGTGTGACCAGTGACCACAGAGAGCGAGTGTGTGGTTGGTGTGTGTTGAGCTTGTAAAGTGCTGGTGGGTGATTCCAACCTGATAAGCCCTTAGCTGCTCCACTGCTCTGCTGGTCAAAGCATCCTGCTGTGTCGCCGACACGTTTACGACCCAGATCAGTGGGCCAGTCTCAGCCCCTCAGTCAAGCCTCTCATTTGATAAGATGAACAGGGAGATGGTGGTGATAAATAATGAGGCCTATTAAAGAGTAAAGACACAGGAGGGAATGTATAGGGTCTTAGTCACTCAGCGTCTGATCGGTTTGTTTATTTGAGGAATAGGTGGTGAGAATGGAGGAGTCTGTCGGCAATTAGAGGCTTAAGGCCTGCCGCTGAGAATCTGATCCAAGGAGAGTGGAGAGGATCTGAAGTATCAGTGAGTTGTAAATCTCATGGAGTTACACTTCTACTTCTCACCCCCATCCACACTCACTCTGCCCAAAAACACGTGTACTCCAACCTGCATGGCAATGGAATACATCCACAGAACCTATAACATATAACATCACCTTGAGGTCATAGTCCTTTAGGAGCTCCCTCCAATGTCCTTCATTAACCTTACTTGATTACAAATCATCTGTGGATGCTTTACCTCCTGGATCTAAGGGCCACAATACAATGAAGGATAATTAATGCACTTTGAAAAGAAACATTTCACAAGCAAATGAAGCAATGGATACTAAACACTGCCTTACCTGCAATTTATAGAAGCTCTTCCCTGACAACAAAGGAGAGGGCTGATCATAAACATAAACAAATGCAGAACAGTTTGGATAAAAATGCTGCACATAAATCCTGTTATGATTATGAGAAATGCATTATTGAAGATAGAATGGAAAAGTGAAATCGTTAATAACACTCAAATCCCATATTTTTTTCACCAGGCAGGCAGTACAATAAGCTGAGCCAAAACAGGGCTATAAATGGAAAGAGA